>NW_026056990.1:0-253723 GCF_023758075.1 Alternaria novae-zelandiae
GTAATAAACTAATTATTAGTCTATGCAATATAACAAAGATTTTAGCAGACTTAGATTATAAATCTAGGAATTAAGCGGATTTAATTATAAATTCCTATCTTTAGGCAGAAATAGGCGGATATTTACGTAATTATTCTAGTAGCTATTTTCTATAAAAGAAATAGCAATTCTCTATAGTTATTCTTTACCTAGCAATAATATTATTACCTTTTACCTACTATTTACTTTGCAATTACTTTATTGCAAATCTTTATTAGTTATACTATTTATTATAGTATTTAACTACTTTGTTCTAACAAAGCTATATTCTATTATTAGAGAATAGTTCTTGTTACCTATCTATTCTTTACATAAATATAGTATACTATTATAAATAACTTAAGTATTATTATAAAGTTTAGATAATAGCTATAAGAGCTTAGAAGTTATTAGTATAAATAGAGAATAGGTAAGTAGATAGATAGATAGGTAAGAGTAAATATAAGTAGTAAGTAGTAGTTATATAATATAGCTAATATAGCTAAGCTTATAGATAATTATATATAAAATATAAGTTACTAGTATTTATATAAGTATTATATAGGTATTATATAAGTATCTTAGGTTATCTTAGAGACTTTATACTAGTAATAGACTTACTTAGTTTCTTTTTAGTATTACGTAATTATATAAGGCTAGTACTAGTACTACTAGTTAATAGTTTAGATAGCTATTAGTAATATATAATAAATATAAAGTAGTTAGTCTATTATAATTATATACGTAATTATTATAAAGGTAGTATAAGTATAAGTATTATAAGTTATAAATCTAGGCTTATATTAGAGATTTTGAAGTTTGCTATTAAGTCTAATATAGTAACGCGTTATTACGTAATTACGTAATTATATAATTACTTAATTTTACAAAAAGTACGCTATAGGCTCTATCTCTTAGGCCTAGAGAAAGTAAACTAGTATTATTATATACTTATAATAGCCTTTAGTATAGCTTAAATAAAGTAGTTAATAGTACTTACTATATAAGCTTTTAGAAGAATAACTTTAATATAAATTATAGAAGTAGTTATATATTTAAAAGAAAGTAATTCTTATACTATTAATAAAAGACTTTTATTAAGCTTTTATAAGTAAAGTAATATAACTAGTAATAAAATTAGCTTTTAACTTACTAATACTTAAAGAACTTATAAAAAGGTAGTAATATAGTTAAAAGCTTATTTGGTTAGTATAGCTTTAGTATTAGATTTTAGCTACTAGTTATATCTTTAATAAATTCTTAGATTCTTAATTTACTATAAGTTTTAGTATAAAAATGATAATATAAACAAAAATAGAGATAGAGATATAAATAGAGATAAGAATAGAAATAGAGAATAGAAAGTATTTAAATAGAAGTATTATTCTATAAGCTAGAATTTTTTAATTATATTACTATATAATTTAAATTCTAGTTTATTCTAAGCTATTAAGAATATATAATTATATTATAATCTTCTCTACTATAGTATAAATAGATATTAGTATTAGTAAAATAGTTACTTTACTACTTTTAATTTAATAAATTTTAACTACTATTCTAAAAGTAGTAGTACTAAAGACTTAAGCTTTAGTTTATTAAATACTTTTACTTTTAAATATAGAATACTTACTTTTTTAGAAATATACCTTATTATATACTAGTAATAAATCTTATCTTTTTTAGACTAGCTTATACTATAAAATTATTAGTTTACTAGTAAATTAACTATATATAAAAGTTTTTCTATACTAAACTTAATAAATATATTATAAGTATAATACTTAAATTATAGTAAAGTATTAATACAAAGTAGAGTAAAAATATATAGTTAGTAACACTATATAGTAATCTTACTATAAGTATATTTTCTAAATATCTTATACTTACTATATATAACTATAGAAATTAAAAAACTCTTTTTATAATATTTACTATAGATATTATATATTAATTATAATAGTAATATACTTATAGAGAGTAATAGTAATATAGCTTTTCTAGTAGACTTAGAAATAGTAATAAGTAAGCTATAAAGCTATAAAGCTATAGAAATATTAAAATATCTTCTATCTAGAACTTAAAGTAGAACTAAGCTTTTTAAGGTAGATAATAATAGTAATAATAGAAAAATCTTAGTAAAAAAAGTAAAAGGTAAAGCGTGTAAAAAGAGTAGAAAGTAGAGTATAGTATAATATTATATAAAAGCCTTTCTATTAGCTATAGAAGTAGATAAGAAACTAAAGTACTATATAAGTAAGCTTTAGTTAGTAATAAAGTTAAATTATAGTATAAAGAATAGTAGCTTAGAAGAGATTATATAAAATTTTGTATATAAAAAATACTTCTTTTTATTTTATATTTTTCTTAATACTTTTATATATATCTAAAAAATCTACTAATATATCTATTTAAATATAAAGAACTTTTTATACTAAACCTTTTGTCTATTTTTATAATAAAGGCTTTAGTTCTTAATATAATAATAATAATACTTAGTATAATAAAAAGTACTACTTTAGTAGTTTTTACTAGTTATATATATAGCGTATTTAACTTTTAAGTTTATTTTAGAAAGTTCTAAATAAAAGACTTATAGAATATAGTTATAAAAATAAAGCTAAAAAAAAACTTCTATTAGAATAGTTAAAAGTAAATAAAAGTAGTTACTACTAATAAAAGACGCTTTATAGCTTTATATATTATAAGTATTAACTATCTCTTTTAAATAGACTTTTTTTCTAATACTTTAGTAATAATAAAGAAATAGTTTAACTAGCTTAGTATATTAAATAAGAAGCTAGCTAAGATAGTAGAAATACTAGTAACTTTAAATAAGCTTAACTTTATTAAGCTTATAGTAAGTAATATTCTCTTTAGCTAAAAAAAGATAGTACTTTACTAGCTATAAAAAGTAGTATATATATAGTATAGTATTAAGCTATACTAATAGACGCGTAATAATAAGTAAAATAAATAGTTAGTATACTAAATAATAGTATAATATAGCTAATATAGCTAAGCTTATAAGTAATTATATATAGAATATAAGTTACTAGTAATTATATATTTATATAAGTATCTTAGGTTATCTTAAATTATCTTAGATTATCTTAGAGGCTTTATACTAGTAATAGATCTACTAGGTTTTTTTTTAGTATTATATAATTATATAAAGCTAGTACTAGTACTAGTTAATAGTCTAGATAGCTATTAGTAATATATAATAAATATAGAGCGTATAATAATTATACGTATAGTAAATATTATATTAGTAGTAGTATAAGTATAAGTATCAAAAGTTATAAATCTAGGCTTATATTAGAGATTTTTTAAGTTTACTTTAAGAGTCTAATAAAGTAATACATTATTACGTAGTTATATAATTATAAAATTACTTAATTAAATTAAGTATACTATAGACTCTATCTCTTAGGTTTAAAGAGAAAGTATAATACTTAAAACTCTATTACTATAGTAGTATTTAGCTTATAAGATAAAAACTTAGATTCTTACTTTTTATATAAACTTATATATAATATATAAAGTTTATAATAAGCTTTATAGCTATTTTATTATATTAAAGCTTAAACCTTTAATAAAATAATAGTACTAAAGTCTTAAGCTATTAATTATATTTCTTTAGAATTTAGTAAATCTATTATTATTAATAATCTTACTTATCTAGATTAAGACTCTTCTTTTTGTATTCTAGTATTATAGCTAAAATATAGCTAGTCTACTATTTATTAGTTACTTCTTATATTTTATAATCTATTATATAATAATTATATTTTAATTAAATAAAACTTTAAGCTTAATCTTATTGTAGTTTAAACTTTTTACTAAAATATTAAATAGAAAATAAAAAAGAATAGGTCTAAATTATATAATTACTTTATATAATATTTCTATCTAGCTCTATTATATTTATCTTTATTATTTAATTTACTAGATATTAAAAAAGTAAGTATTTATATTCTTACGTAGCTATTTATAGTATCTTACCTACTATAGTTATAGATTCTAAAACCTATCTATTATAATACTATACTATCTCTTTATAAGAATCTAGGTTTTAAAATATATAATCTTATTAATCTATATTATCTAGACTTTCTATATATAAAAGCTAATATTTGAAGATAGAATAAATTTATTACTATTACTAAAAGTTATACTTATTACTCTACTTATAGAGCTCTTAAGATTATTATAAATAAAATAAAAGTATATACTATAGTTAGACTTACTAGAAATATATACATAATTAGCTAACTTACTTATAGTAATTATATAGATTAGTGTTTTAGTAGAGTAATATATTAATCTAGAGCTATAGTAGTAAGTTAATATAGTAGATTATTCTCTATAAAGTAGAGTCTTATATCTAAATAACTTAGAATAAAAGTATAAAAGCTAATTAGTTAAGCTTATAATATTTAATAAGCTATTTAAGATAATATAATTATAGAGGTTAGTATTTTATAAGCTACTATAGTAGATTAATATAATATATTATATACACTTACTATAGTAGCTAAAAAGTAAAAAATATTAAAACTTTAGATAGTCTAGAGAGTTAGCGTTTTATAAGCTTACTATAGTACCTTAATATAATATATAATATTAACCTACTACGTAATACTAGATAAAAGTAAAATAATTATATATAGTATAAGATATAATATAATTACTTATATTAGTAAGTATATAGCTAATAAGATTCTACGCTAGCTAGCTAGTATAGTAGACTCTAAGAGTTTATTACGCTAGCTTTTATAAAGTCTTTTAGCACTATATATAGAGCTATTTCTAGATTTTCTTAGCTTACTCTATATAAGCCTAGTAAGAAATATAATAACTTTAGATAGAAGTAATATATAAGTATATAGTATAAAGTATAATAATATAAAACTCTAGATAAAAGTAAATAATAAGTATATAGTATAAAATATAATATTATAAAAGCTTTATATACTAGCTAGTATAAGTTTCTAAAGCTTATATAGCTTTATACTTTAAAAAATCTAGTTACTACTTCTAGTTTAAGCTAGAAGTAGAGTAGTTTAACTCTAGATAGAGTTATAAAGAATGTTAATACTATTCTTAGTTACTACGCTTAGCTTTCTATTTAATATACTCTTAGTTAACTTTAGCGCTTCTATATATAGGTCTATATCTATATACACTTTCTTATTAAGTTACTCTAGCGTAATTACTATCTACGTTATTAATAGTTAAAGTAGGTAGTAGCTTATACTATTTATATTCTTTATAGCGTATCTCTACTCTTTTCTAGTATTTACTACTATTTATCTTATTTAAATAATCTAATAGTAAACTAGTAATAAATTTACTAACTAAGTAATAGTTAAAGAGATAGACGTTAGTTATTATATTAAGAAAGCTTGTCTAGATTTTAATATCGCTTAGAGAAGCTAGAACGTTTTAACCTAGTTAGTAGAACAGGTCTTTACTAATGTAGTAGTGCAGACTAGTGTACTTAGGTCTCGAGCTATGTTCTTGGATTTAGAAGACCGTGAATTGAAGTTTTGTTAGACTAGGAGTAGGATAGGAGGAAAGCCGTGCGGCATAGCTTCATATCGACTATCACCTCTGTCGCCAGCCAAGCCGCTTGTGACGGATAGCCAGCTTGACAGCACTACCTACTTCCAAAGCGAGCGAAAGCAAATGTTTAGACACTGACTCTTCCCTCAAAAAGCCCACTGCTCCAACCACTTCCTGATCACCTCCGCATCCACAGCCCTCCCCTCACGCAACGTAGCGCTCACAGATTCCGTCCTCCTCGTATCCAACGCCGGCAAGCCAATCGATTCTGGCCTCAGACTTTGGTAAAAGTCCAACAACTTGAGCCCAGGAACGCGCTCTGCATTCTCCTTCGTCTGCGGGATACTTCCCAATTCATCGACCCAGTCGTTGAACTCTACAACCTCCATGTCATCCTTGCTGTCCTGGGTGTAAAAGTCTCGAATGACGGGGTACAGCTTGTCCCAAGTAGTGGTGTGCGGATTGACGAGATGGTATACCTGCACAGGCTCGGGTTCTGAGATGGTAGCATTGGCGATGTCAATGACAGTCCCAGCTGCAACGTCCATGGGCACCCAGTCAACTCGATCCATATTACCCAGCGTCCGCGGTAGCTTCTTCAAGACCTTGCTGGTATGGACTATAGTCGGCAGCCACTCATGGCGGTTCCACGCCGCACCGCCCGCATCAGTGCTTGGTCCTGCAAGCTGTCCCGCACGCACGATAGCCGTCTTGATGCCCAGGCGATGCGAGGCCATGGCTAGAATCTCAGATGCGACGTATTTGGACTCGCTGTAGCCCTGGGGAATCGTGATTGCGCTGTCGAAGAGCGTAGCGATGGATTCTGGGACGGCGGATCCGTCTTGCACGACGCTTCCCCAATCGCTTACACTGGCGATCGAGGAGATGAAGATGATGGGTGTCTTGTGACGCGAGGCAGACGCGAAGTTTATCGCGCGATAGGTGCCTGCTACGTGTGTGGCCTCGTAGGATTCGAGCGAAAGGTTGAAGTCGACAGACCAGGCAGCGTGAATGAATGTTGTAGCGGTAGACAGAAGACGCTCGTACGTAGCGTCTGGGAGCCCGAAGTGATCGGCACTGAAGTCGGTCTTGAGGAACTCAGCCTTGCTGAAGTCGGCGTTTGGGTCGTGATAGCGGGTGAATGACTCCTTCTGTCGTACTTCGGCGTTGTCCGAACGGTTTAGGCAATAGACTCTCTCGACTTCTGGGTTTCGAAGCAGTTGCTCCAACATGTGACTGCCCAAACTACCCGTCGTGCCCGTAACAATCACAGTTTGTTTCCGTGGCCGAGGAACCGCGCTTGTTATGCTCTTTGGTCGGACCATATTCTTGGTGTACTTCCTGACCATCGCGCTAAGCTTCTCCTCTCGGGTAGGCGGCAAGCTTGCCTGCACGGGCGAGGTGCTCACAGTCTGAGATAACGCCGCAGCCAGTTGCTTGACCGAAGGATTACTGTAGATCATCGATGAGGTCACTTCGGCACCACGAACGGCCTTGTTGAGTGCGTTGGTGAGTGCGAGCACATCAAGAGAATCGACACCCAGGCTGAATATCTCGACATCGTCTGCCACGTCGTCGTGGAATGAGGGAAGATTGCGTGTAAAGACAGCACGAATCTTGCTTGCCAATTCAACATCGCCATCAGCATTCTGGTTCGGGTCGCTCGAGTACCCTTCATCCGCGTAGAGGGCTTCAATCTCGTCTTTGAACGCGGCAACGGTTTGGAGACGTATGGTTGAGCCCTTGCCGGCGCGGATGAAAGGCTTCTGATCTTTCGCAACAGCGACCTTGGTCTGATAGATCCGGGCGTGCGCGGGCGCTTCACGATTTGCTTGCTCCACCATCGGCCAGATGTGGTCGATCAAGGCAGAGGGGTCTTGCGTGCCGGCTCGTGACCACTCTGGTTCGATGAGTAGACCGGCCTGAAACTTGCCTGAGCCAACGACCAAGGCACCCTTCACCCACGGATGCGACTCGAGCAGCTTCTCCGTGCTTACAGGGTTGAACTTTTCGCCATTGCTCAAAACGATGATGTCGTCTCGTCTTCCACTGTACTTCCACAGATGAGGCTTCGATGGATGGCGACTGAATAGGTCCTTGGTGCGCCATTCAGTGATCTCTGGAAAGGTATGGAAAACCGCCTGATATCTCATGTCTTTGGGTTTGATGACCATTTCGTGCAAGTCGTCACCAGCAGGCTCCATCACGACACCCGCAGCAGTACCCCAATGAAAGTAGCCCCACTCTTCTGGCTTGGATGGGAGGAGTGTGCTTATGAACATGGCTTCTGTACTGCCAAGGGTTGTCATCAAGTTCGTCACTTGACAAAGCTTGTCACCAGCCCCTGGACCGAGAGGCGCACCGCCAAAGAAGACGTACTTGAGCTTCCCCATTGTCTCGATACCTTTGGGCGTTGCGGCAATATCCTCCAATACCGACGGTGGGAAGATGCCACAGAAAGGTTTTACCGCCTCAATCACGTCGATGACCAAGCCTGCGCTCAAAGGCTTGTCCGATGGTAATCGCACGATGGTGCCACGGGACATGATAGATCGCAGCATAACGATTACGCCCATGCCATGGAAAAAGGGAGCGGCAGCAAGCATGGGCCGTGGATCTGCTAGGAAAGGCTTGCTGGTTTGTTCATGTCCATCTTCCGGACTGAGTTGCGCTTGTTCATACAACGTATTCAAACCGCCGACAGTCTCGTAAATAGGCTTTGGGAGACCTAAAGCCGCTGTCAGTGGACCGAGACGACGTGAAGAGCAAAATCGAATGAGATGAAAGAATGCGTACCCGTTGAACCCGAAGTGTGTAAGATCAAGCTATGAGCGGCCACGTCCCGATTTTGTCTACCAGGGTAGTGCTCCGTGGGAATACTTGGATCAAGCAGCTCTTTGGTAGTGGGCGCTTCGTAAATCGTGAGACTAAGCACCGCCCCTTTGATTGCCTGGACCTGCGGTATCATATCGACTGTGGTCAAGAAGATGGCGCAGTTTGTCTTTGCCACGAGTGACCTTTGACCGTCGAGCGAGTTTCGGGGCGATGTGAATAGCGGTACGTATCCTGTCTTGAGACATGCTGCTAGTACCACAAGATACCGTAGATCGTTCGCGCTACGCAATGGGTAAGTATGCAATATTTGGGACCGACAAGCAGATAAAGGTGTCCACTCACCCCATGTAGCCGATTGTCTGGCCCACCTTTTCGGCAACACCACAGGTTCGCTCAATCCAACGCGACATGTTGTTCACTGCACGCGCAAGGTCGGCGAACGTGACGTGGTGCCATCCTTCGTCCAGGCTGCTGCTTGAACGCGGGACTATAGCCCATGTTGAGTTAGGAACAGCCTCAGCTGCAGAGTCTATGTAATCGGCAGCGGTATTTTGCTTCTCTCCTGCATGCTGCTTTTGATGTGTTGTTGCCATGGCTGAAATTATATATCGATGCCGAATGTGGATGGTACGATGTGTTTAGCGTTGTTTCCAGGAAGGGACGCGGTCCGACAGGCAGCGACGAGTGAGATAGCTTGTCTCGATGGGTAATATACGTGAGTGCTGATTCGGATGGCTTGAGTGATAACAAGATCGGCCTTGGGTTCCAAGTGAGATTGATGTCTTCTTTTCTGAGGGACTACGAGCTAGATATACTTCGGCGGGCGCTAGCAGGTAAGCTCGAAAGCTTATGCCAGCGAAGAGTGCGGCCGCGAAATGCGGTGATGTTTCACCGGAAGATGTCCTGTTGCCATGCCGAACGTTGTCCGAACCATCGCGGTGGAGCATGAGGCATGAAAGTTGCGCAACATACAGCAGGGGGGCGGCTCGTTGGAATCATCCATGAAGAGTCTGTTCCGTTATATGGACGGAGGCCGATTCGATCTAGTCGCTACAAGTGATTAATATCTTGTGTAAGATGCTACGCGTCATCACGAAGGGTTAAGGTTAGTTGTAGAGCGCGAAGTTGTTGTGTATGGATGACGCAGTCATGGAGATCCCTGTGCCCATCACCTCGGCCGAGCGAGCGTTGTGATTATTGAGCGTGCCGTGAAGGTCGGATGCTGGCGGCTGCCACCCGGAGCAAGTAACACACTCTCAGGACAAGTAATATACTTGTACGAACGGTTGTGAGACATTTACCGTCTTCGTACATCGAACTTTAGACTCGGCGCATTCAAGCATAAGCATCAAGAAGGAACGGCCCGATGAGCGCCACGAAGCTTGACTAAGCGCTATGATGGCGCAACCCCACCTGTGATAGATCCGAGCGATACGTGCGCGCTATCGGATATGTCCCTACATCCTCGTAGACCCACCTATCCGCTTCAGTAAGCTCAGCTAGGGTCTTTCTCTGTCTTTCGCGCTTAAGCCTAAGAGGTCTTTTCGCAAGAGTACTTTAGTTGTATACATTAAAGAAAGAGATATTTAGTAATAGTAGTTTACTAAGCTATTTATCTAAAGTAGTTATCTCTATATATACTTATAGTAGCTAAGAATAACTTTATTTATTAGTAAACTAATAATTCTATAGTAAAAGCTAGTCTAAAAAGAGTAAGGTCTATTACTAGTATATAAAAAGATATATTTTAAAAAAGTTAAAATCTTATATTTAAAAGTATAGATATTAGGTAAACTAAGGCTTAAGTTTTTAGTACTACTACTTTTAGCGTAGTTAAAGCTTTTAAAATTTAAAGTAGTAAAGTAACTATTTTATAAATACTAATATTTACTTATAGTAAAGAGAATTATAATATAATTATATATTTTTAATAGCTTATAACTAACTAAGCTATAAATTATAAAGTAATAAAATACTAAAATCTTAGCTTATAAAATTATACTTCTACTATATATATACTTTCTATCTCTATCTTTATCTCTATTCTTATTTTTACTCTTATTTTATAGTTTATAGTAAAATTAGAGATTTAAAGACTTATTAAAGATATAAATAGTAGCTTAAATTTAATACTAAAAGCTATACTAATATATATATTAAATAAGCTCTTAACTATATTTTTAATACTTTTTCTATAAGTTCTTTTAGCGTTAGTAAGTCTAAAGCTAATCTTATTACTAGTTATATTACTTTACTACTTTACTAAAGCTAAATTAAGCTTTTTATTATTACTATATTAATTATTTTTTTCTTAAATATATTACTATTACTACTTTTATAAGTTTCTTTAAGATTATTATTCTAGAAGCTATTATAAAAGCTATTATAAACTACTATATTTATACTATACTAAAGACTATTATAAGTGCTCTAAAGAGCTACTTTACTAGTATAAAGCTATATACTAAACTTATTAATATTTTTATTACTTTTATTTTTATTACTTTTATTTCTATTATCTTTACTATATATATAGTTAGTGTAAAACTTTTTATTATTTTTTCTTTTATTCTTACTTTTAAAAAGCTTATTAGTAAGATATATAAGCTTTTTAGTAGTTATAGTTTCTTACCTAAAAAAAAAATAAAATAAAAAAACTATTTTATTAACTATTTTACTAAGAAAATACTTTTAATTAATTATACTATTACTATTTATAACTAAGTATATAAAGTAAAAAGTAAAGTAATACTACTTCTCTTTCTAGCTTTATAAAAAGCTATACTTTAGTAAAAAAATACTTTAGCTAAAATACTTTATAAAAGTAATAAAAGCTAGTATAGTAAAAATATAGTATTTATAAATTATTTTATATAGTAAGATACTATTTATTAGATAGTAGCTATAATAAACTACTATAATTTCTATTAAGATCTAGAGAAATAGTTATTATATTATAGTTATTAGCTAGTTAGCTTTTATAGAATAGATGCTGTAAGGCCTAGTAAGTACTAGTATTTCTATTACTACTATATTATATAGTTCTTAACTACTATATAAACTACTTAGAAGTATATAAATATATATAGTTATAGTCTATATAAGTATTAGTACTAATAGTAATATATACTAAATATCTTAAAATCTTAAAATCTTCTAGCTATTTTAAGATAGTCTAGAAGCTAAGTATTTTTTAATATCTTTTTACTAAATAGAGTCTATAAAATTAGATATAAAGCACTAAAGAATAACTCTATAATAAATATATAATAAGTTATTATAATAAGTTAGTATAATAAGTCTTATAATAGCTTATATAAAACTAGAGTTAAAGCTTAACTAGTAAGTTTATAAAATACGCGTCTTTTACTACTTCTTTTTAAACTTTTTATTATAATAATAAATAACTAAATTATTATAATAATAAATATTTAGCTTATTATCTATTAACTTCTTAGCTTCTTTAATACTCTTATAGTATTATTCTTATATTTATATCTTAATTTTTTACTATAGTATAAAATTTTCTACTATCTACTTACTTTCTTTAAAGTAATACTTAGAGAACTAAAGATAATAATAGTATAGCTACTTTATTAAGATATAAAAGTAGCTAAAATAATTCTATATATATTTAAGTAGCTTAATAATAGTATATAATTAGTTTATACTTTAAAGTAAAGTTTCTAATATTATAGTACTAAGTTATCTTTATTTTTATATATAAAAGGTAGCTATAATTAAAGTACTACTTTTTTAGCTTACTACTAAGTAGTAGCTAATAATTCTTAAGAGAAAGTTCTTAAAAAAAGTATAGTAGTAAAAGGTAAGCTTAGTAAATATACTACTTACTAAGTTTAGTATATAACTAGTTTAAAATAGTTAAAGTAGTTAGAGCTAGTATTATAAGTTAATTTTATATCTTTATAATATTTACTATTTATATAAGAGAGTAGTATTATAAAAGAAAAAAATCTACTTCTAGACTAGCGCCTTAGCAAATAAAACTAGGATTACATTAATACATTAAAGAGCTTAGCTAGGGTTTATCAGCTTGTGATGTTAATATTACATTGCATCACGCTTTGCGCAACAAACTGCCGAAACTGTCGTCCACAGAAAGATCGTATTACGGATGGTATCAAGTAGTCGGGTATCAAATAGAGCATCGAACGCCGTCTTATGCATCACCTCATCCTGCAGCAGGTGCAACCCTTGGCGTTTCCTTTTCCTTCTCCCGCCTCTGCGAACCCTTCCTACGTCTCCGCTCCGGCTTGTACACATCGTTGAAGTTGATGTTGACAGCCAGCATCTTTAATTCACCGTCAGGCGAATGTACCAAGTCTCCGAGCAAGATACTGATTCTTGCTCGGAAGTCTTCCGTCAACTGACTCAAACGCTTTTGGAGCGCTGGCAGAACGTCATCTTCGGCCGAACCAGTCATGCCGATTTTGAGGAGCGGGGGTGGGAAAGGCGATTCGTCCTGGCGAGAAGCCGCGCGAGAGTGTGAGGGAGCGAAGGGATCGGAAGATGAGCGATCTTTCTCAGAGAGACCCCACCGACCTGCTGCTGTACGTGTCTCGATCTTGGCCGCGTGCTCTTGTCGGCGCGTGAACTCAGCGACTGAAAATGAGTACAAACCATCCACCGCATCCTTGTATGCCAGCATCGTCTTTAGCAATTCATGGAGCTGCCCTGTGAAGTCGATACTAGAGCTTCCGAGCAGACCTTTGCGCGTGATGTTGTTTAGGTATATCGCATGAGCTTCAATCATATCGTCAAGTGTGCTCTCCGGTTTGTTGAGCGCCCTCTGCAGATCTATCCAGGATGACTCTATGACTTCGAAGAGGATGTAGTGTTGCAACTGGTTGACAAAATGAACCATCTCAGCCATTGCGCAGCGTGCTTTCTTCCAATCCGCGCCAAGTTTGTCAGCCACGGTACCGAGAACGCCACGAGCACCAGTCATGCACCGACGCCATGTTGAGCCAAGTGCGAATTCGACGCGCTTGACGCGCCATAGGAAGTTGAAAACTTTGAGGTATTGCTTGGAACCGAATGGCGTGACAATGACATCGACAGGCGCATCAATCTTATATTCCAGCGTAAAGACATCCCATCCGATCTCACCATGTGATAGCTCCAGCATGCGTGAGTCGAGTCGGCGCAGTACATCTGAGGTGTCAAATTGGGCGTTGGAGTTGCGAACGGCATGTTCGAGTTGGGCAGTGAGGGTGTGGCGGTATTGCGTGTTGGCTGGTCGATCGAGGTTGGAGGAGAGTGATTCCATCAGGACGGCAATGAAGTCGCCAGCGCCTAGCAACATGTACTGCTTGAGGGCCTGCAGATGGTCGAACAACTTGAACTTGTTGCCCATCAGGTCGATGAGACGAGCCATGGTGGTCTTGTATGCATCTCCGATGGAGCGCTCGAGATTTGCAGTGTCGCCGTACTGCAGCTCCTTTGAGGCTTCCTTGGAGTATGTGTCGACCCATGCTGCGTCTCCACAGCCATAGCGAATGAAGTTCAGGGTTTTGCCGATGAGGAAGACCTTCTTGGCAAAGTCGTCGGTAACGATGGTCGGGACCATCTTGTCATTCAGTCTGTATTTGTCTTCCCAGACACTCGTCGCGCCACCTTTGCCCTCGTTGCCGTTCGCCTCGAGGATGTCATCCTCGCTCTGTTCTGAGACAAAGAACTCGCCAAAGGGATCTGCGAGCTCGCCGTCGTAGACCCATTGCCGGAGCATGTCGTAGAAGGGTCGCGTGACATCGGAGAGAAGGCGCTCCGCAAAATTCATGACGTACGGGTCGCCGTGGTTGAGGGAGAAGGAATGTATGAGGGCAATCAGCTCGCCGCCCTTCTTGCTCTTGGATTCCTCGACCATCAAGCTCATCAAGCGCAAGCCCATGGTCGGTTCTCTTATCCAGATGACGCATCGCTTGAGGGTGACGCCGGCCTTGCTGACACCCTGGGGTGTGGAGGCCTCGTTCAGCTGTGCCAGCGCTCTTTTAATCTGTCCCTCCAAGGTCGCGACCAGGCCCAGGTATGCTCTCAGCTCCTTGGCTAGGGCTGCGCGGAAGCTCTGCTCGATCAGACCGCCATCGCTCGCCTCGACGAACTCGGCCAAGCCTTTGTACAGTATGGCGGGTTCAGCGAGAGTATGTAAGAGGCTAACGATGGGTACTGGGAGGGTCGTGGGAAGCTTGAGGGCGGTCGACGAGGGAAATGCGAGGTTCGTCGATGAGTAGCCCTGGAGTGTGAAAGGTAACTCTCGCAGCAAAGTCGGCTCAGAGGGCCCCGTCTCTGCCTTTTCGACATGCCCACCATTGGTTTGCTGCTGCTCCTTGGCGGTGTCAGGCCGTCTGCGCTTCTCTGGCTTCTCGGCGATGGAAGCTGGACGTGTAGATGTGGGTGCTTTGGGCGATCCGGCATTGACAGGCAGCTGAGCGAGGCCGGGCTTTGCAAAGGCGTCTTGTATTGCGTGGGATGAGGCTGCAACGCTCTGGCGCTTGGAAGGCGTCGTGGGCTCGCGCGAGAAGCTGCGGCTATCTTGGGCGGGCGGCGGCTCGTGGGGGGCTTCGGCGTTGTCGGAGAGGTTGTAAAGAAAATAGAGCATGCGCCATTTCTGGTCGAGGACGCTCTGGGTCTCAAGGCGCGAGAGAAGGTTATGCAGACGCGCGCTCTTGCGCTGGTCATTGTTGGGGCCCGAGACTGTTGCCTGTTAGCGGAAGACACGTGATTCACCTCGCTGCACGTACCCTTGCGGTCTATCAGGCTGGCGATGTGCTGGACGTCGGGAACGAGTGAAGCATCGCCCGCAGTCGTGAGCTCGTCGAGCGCGAACTCGTAGGCATCTTCGAAGCGCTGGTTGGCCTCGTCTTCATTCTCATTGGGATCTTCGGGCACGATGCGGACCAGCAGCTCGTTCAACGCGTGTTCGACGCGCTCGCGGTGTAGTGTGGCCATGTTGGCGCCCTGTTTAGTCGCGAGTCCATTGGTGTTGACCTCGGCGGGGTTGACGCCCGCCCGTGCGCGTTGCCCAACCTCAAGCCCACGCGTCACTCTTTACTTGTCAACACCAAAGCTGGCCATAACCCATGTCGTTTCCTCCCACAAATTGAACAGAAGGGCACAACGTCCTCCATCATGATCAGATGCTAAATAGTAAAAAGTGTATATACAGCAATTACATATTGCGACATGGCTTTTCTTGCCAACCTTGGTGTCACCCGTCAACCGTCGTTTGCGCGTGGAATGCATCAGCGTTTGCAATTAATCAGAGAGGATCGATGTCATTATGGAGCTCTCAGTCCAATCTATCGTGCAAAAAGGCTACGAGCATTTGTCCTCCAAGCTATCACCATCATCCCGCATACTAGAGCTCAACTTCTATGACCAGCTCGGACCAAGACCAGGACCAGGCCCAACTCTGAGTCAAAGACGCGATCTTCCCGGTCAACTACAGACTTTTGTACTTTGGTTTATCTGGGCGCAGATCTTACTATCGCGTTCCAGCCGTTTCACTTCCGAGCACACAGAAGAGGCACCCGACGTAAGTCCTAACTAGAAACCGACGCCGCCAGCCGCCGATATGGGCACCATAGAGAAAGAAACCGTGCATTCCTCAAGACGGCCCAACCTCCTCACCTACGAGGAAATCCAAGAATGGTCGCGAGACAACGAGTTCATCCATACCGGCTATCGACCTGAAAAGCCCGAATACAAGGACATCTTCCTCAGCCTGACCTACCTACACAACGAGACCTGCAACATATATACCCACTTGGTCGGCGCGATACTAGTTTGGCCTGCGGCATACATTTACATGCGGATTCTGGCCGAGCCCCAGTATCACGACGTCCCACCGGCAGACTATGTCATGTTCATCATCTTCTTCTTCTCTTGCGAGTTTTGCCTCCTCTCAAGCGCTGTCTATCATTTGATGCAACCCCACTCGCATAAGGTGGAGCAGTTGTGGCATGTAATGGACCTGACTGGCATTGCCGTCATCATCGCTGGCACATTCGTTGCGGCTATCTACTACTTCTTCATCTGTCAACCGGCCTTCCAGATCTTACACTGGGTTATTGTGAGTCACCCTGTGCAATACGGTCTGTAATACGCTGATACGTTCTCCAGACCATCGTCTCGGGCTCGGCCTGCGTTGCTCTGATCTCGATACCGAAGTTCAGAACACTGCGCTGGCGCACTCTGAGGGTGGTCGCCTTCTTCCTCTTCGGACTATCAGCCCTCGTTCCCCTGCTGCATGGCGTCGGTCTACACGGTTCTAAGTACATGTTCGATTACATGGGAATGAAGTGGTATCTGATAGAGCTTGCGTTGTATGCAACCGGCACTGTCATCTTCGCAGTAAGTGGGATCGTTTACTCACAGGCTCGGCGGGACATGTGACCTAATCCGCAAGTGCAGACCCGGCCTCCGGAAAGGTTCGCTCCAGGCATGTTCGACTTGTTCGCCTCCTCACATCAGATCTTCCACCTCCTCATCCTGGCCGCGATGTGGGTCAACTGTCTGGCTCTTACACAGAGTTTTCGATCGGTCCATACGTTGGATCTATGCCACCGCTAGTCTACTCCTGCAATACGGAGACTTACTTGCTTTGTGTGTTGCGGGAGGATGAGAACTCGACGATAAGACGGAGTCCATGGAGGTTGATTGAGAAGGCGAGCGAGGCAACAGCCTTCCCACTATCATTAGAAACTCTTGCTTGGACGAAGGTGACTTGTTTCGGTCGCCAGCCAAGATCGATGCCAAAGAATGGAGCTATTGTACACATAGGGACGCGACTATACCCACAGTCTGCGATGAACTAGACGTATTGCGTAGGTGCAATGCAAGTCGTACCAAGATGCGGTGAGCCCGTAAGATACTGGAGAGAGATTATTCACCCAACTTGCTCGACAGCTTCTTCACCGCTAAGTAGACCAACAGGTATCCAGTATTTTGCCTGACATCTAGCGGTGCGCAGATTGCTGCAGCATAGAGTCGTTTTAGTCGATGATTGGTTGATGGGTTGCACAAGACAATAGCCCCTCGCATGGCTGAGATCCTTTTGGGAGCAGCAGCCTTTTCGGGCGGTAGATGACTGCACCAATCTTGTGTCCGAGGCGCGCCACATCAGCATCTCGCATTTGGCCCCTAGATTGTCGCGCATTGCTTACTCTCCTCCCCGCCTCTCTCCAGAGAGAAGAACCGCATGTTGAGAGAACTACTCAAACATCGCGCGTATACAACAACGGAGATACACAAAGTGATCAAATTGCAGAGGCAATTTACAGAATTGGAAGAGAAGAATTGTCTATACATTCGGCGATCGAGGTTAGTTTGGTATGAAACATACGCAATAGTAGTACTTGCTTACGCCCGTTAGCCTAAAGATAAATCTCTGATATTCCAACTGAACACGACGACTATTCACTTTGGATCGAGCATTCAAGGGCGCAAGTATGCCTCCTCTCACGCGACCCTCTGGTCTCATGTTCCAGAGTCATGTCGCAGACGCTGTGGACCTTGACGCACCAGACAAACATGATATCCCTGCTGGAGAAGAGTCCGCTTCAGGCGTTAAAAGCCGTGCTAGAGATGTGGTAGACGCTGGTAAAGACTGGTTCGCACGGGGCATGAGCAAGCTTGGACAGAAAGAGAAGAAACTTTGTGCAGCGTGTGAGCGCATCCCGTTTGACGAGTGCCTGCCTCCGCCATCGAAGGACAACAACGAAACTCCTACTCAGGTACCCTCAAAGCAACAAGCGATCATTTTCTATCGAAGTTTAGAGAAGATACTGGAAAACAGCGGACACTGCAAGCTGTGTAGTTTGTTGAAGCAGAGTGTGTGCCAAGAAGATCACGACCTGCTGAAAGCTGAACACATTCGAAAGCATCTACCCAAGGGATTCAACGAGAACACGAGCATGTCTGTCTGGATCGCAAAGTTCAAAGACAACGTCGATCTGTGGCCCTTCGGCTATACCTCGGACCGCTCGAGTGCTTCCGACTATGCAATGGATGAGGTCGAGAAGCTATTCCGAGACGCCGAAGCCCGGGATACAGCGATGAACAGTGTCAGTGATATGTACCAATCGATAGCAGATGATTCAGCACTGGCAGTCGAAGCGGCACAGCTTGCTCTGAACATGGTCCCACTCTCGAGGATAGAGGACCAGAACGCACGCGAGATGGTTGCGGGACTGCAATTTGTGTTCCGCCAGGTCGCCAAATTCCAGGACATGATCCGTCACAAGTTACCCTGCATTTTCATGTTCAGGATGTATCGTGGCAAGGAGAAAAAGGCTGGAGCTTTGAGTGTTCGCGTTTACGCTCACGGAGGGGCTGCGTTGGCCCCGTTGCAAGAGATTACCCACTTCAGTCTACGGTTCGAGAACATTGTGGAGCCACGACTTTTCGAGAATCAACTCTGGTATGGAAACAGATTGGGAAAACGCATCGACATTGCCTTCTTCAAACATTGCATCAAAGAGTGCCAACGTCACAGCGGTGAAGCTGGATGCGCTAGTTCTTTGAGCAACCCCGTCAAACCCGACGAGACGGAATTTTGCCTCATCAACGTACAGACAATGAGCGTCAAGGTACTTAAGTTTCGTGAGGTCATGAAAGAAGACTCGCAATATCCGTATACAGCACTCAGCTACATATGGGGAGAGCTGAGCTTGCTCGATGGATGGATTCCCGTTTCAGAGGCGAGTTCAGAAAAGACAACAAGATGGAAAAAGAGAACGCCGGATGGTAGTTTGGTCTTCCGAAATGATCGTCCTGACAGAACAAAGCTCACAAGAGGACACGAGTCTGACATTCTGTACAGAGACGGGGGTCTTAAGGAGATGATATCTAGCATACCAAAAACCATTCTGGATGCGATCGAAGTTACCAGGGACGTAGGCTTGGACTACTTATGGGTCGATGAGCTGTGCATCATTCAGGATAGAGCCGACCCTGACAACAAACTCAACATTGGCCGCATGCATATGATATACAACCACGCGCAGTTTACGATTGTTGCAGCCGACGGCAAAAATGCGGGTTCTGGTCTGAGAGGAGTAGGCTGTGATCGGGGCGAGCTCAAGCAGATCAGCGAGGAAATCATCCCTGGGGCGAGCATGTCATTGCCGGTTAACATCAAATGGGACATTCGATTGTGGGAGTCAAGATTATGGACTTTCCAAGAGAAAGCCTTATCGAAAAGACTTCTCGTCTTCACTGGTGGCTGCGCAATCTGGTTTTGTAGAGGTGGTATCTGGAGGGAGGATGTAAACGCTTTGGATGGCGACATCTCCGCCGTCAGGTTCTCTTGGCCTCGCATGGCCGCTACTTCAGCGCTTTCTGGGGACAAAATGGGAGAAGCAGGTCTGAATTTCCGAGCAGATGGCAGCGTTCGTCTGCTTAGACGGGCTGCAATGTATGATTACATTGCAGCAGTCGAAGACCTAAGTGCAAGGGACATCAGCGATGCCTCGGAGATTTTGGATGCCTTCAAAGGTGTTTGTAAGGTCTTGGAAAGCCCCAAGCGTCTCGGCACACAGTTTTGGCAAGGGCTTCCTGTCCAACACATGGACGTTGCATTACTTTGGCAAACTACCAAACCAGCATGTCGACCAGAGAACAGCTCTAGGGACGATCGGATCCCACCCAGCTGGTCCCCTTTTGGTTGGGAAACAAACCTCAAAGCTGAAGGCAATGCCGCTGCGCGTACCCTTATAGAATACCCGAAGCCGTACGAAGTATGGTCGGATGGCAAGGGCATATGTCTGCGTCGTGATCCAGATGGAACAGATGAGGAGGCACGGATGAGAACACGAGGTTCGGAAAAAGTTGCGACTGAGGAGCGTATTCGTCCCATCAGATACACTCTCTGGAGGCCTGATATGTCAGGCCCATCTCTTCAGCCCGTTGGCCTGTTCGGTCGAAAGAAGATAATGGATGGATTCGATCCTCCTGATTGGGAGTCTTCTAACTCAAAAACAGAACAGCCTCGAATCCCACCTGCGAAAACCTTGGATGACCGAACGCTGGTGATATTCGCTCAAACTGCGATCCTCATCCTCCATCAGCAAACCTGGAGGACAACAAGAACCTCCTACGTCAAAAATCACGACGTCTCCAGAATTACCTTCGAGGATAAAGATACCACGTCTGCTACACCAGGAGAAACCATCACAACACGTCAAGAGTACTGGCTTCGCGCCCAGAAGACAGATGGTGGTATCAGCTCCGAAACACGCCCGACGAATGTGAAGGGCGATATTGAAGATGTCAAGATAGGCGTGGGCAGAATCGACGAGTCCGGCTTTGGTGCAATAAACATGAGCGTCAAAGCTGTAGTTCTCTCGGAAGCGCAGTACCTTGGAAACGAAGACGTACCAGATGTGTTCGGGTATCCGTTGTACACTGTGATGCTCGTGCGCCAGATCCAGAAGCACGCTGGAGTGTATGAGCGTGTTGGATTAGGTCACGTTTACAAGAGCAAGTGGAGGAAGCTTTCACCAAGAAAGAAGACAGTGTGCCTGATCTGACTTGTCTGCAATTACATATCTACTTTGCTTATCCGTTAGTGGTAGTAGCGTTCGCTCTTGTACGATTGTTTCGGATTGTAAGAGATTTGGGATGTTATAACTGCTCAAAAAAGACTCAAACGCCTTTTGTACCATGCTGTCTCTGCGCGTTGCTTTCTCTAAGCGGACGCAGGCACGTAAAAAAAGGGTGTCGGAAGGGGTGTGTTCAAGATAGGCCCCACCAGTTCCACACACCGCCGATCCTGGGCAAAAAGAAGATTTTTCCAAAAACATACAACAGTGGGGATTCCCTAGTGGTCACCCACCTAGGTACTAATCCACCGGTACAATGCTTGTATATGGCTGAGCGGACGGGAAGCCTAATTTTCATTGTCCTATGGTCGTATGTGGAAGATTGGGCGATAGGATTGAATATATACCAAGTACGTTGGTCGCCGAGAGACCAGCCAGACTAGCCCCACCATCACGACCTACGCATTCTCAAACTTGCTAGCAATACCACTCCAAGTCTCTCCAACATTTACTGATTCAACACATTTGTTGTCGCTCGCTGTAGCTGTACAGGGAAGCGACGAAAAGGGAAAGCGACATAACGGTTAGAGATAGAAGCATTCTAACAGACGAGATGATTAAGAAGGCAAACAGACCTCTCGATGTCTTCCTAGTGTCTAGTGCTAACTGTAGAGGTATCTTTATAGTCTCTTTTCGCGAAAGCTTTGCCTTGCGTTTAATAATGCCTAGAGTAGCAGTAGCTTTAATAGTAGAACCAATAGTTCCAGAATAACGTTAACACTGCGGGCTAGTAGAGAAAGCCCAACGTACACGAGTAGAGTTATTAACGCGATAGTAGACATCTGCGTTATTCGCTTTACAGAAGACGAGTGTATTAGGTTTATCAGGTTATCTGGTTCTTCGAAGTTAACAATATCAGGGTTATTAGGTACCAAACTATGTGCGACATTGCTGCTTTAAGTCTTCTTACTGTTGTTTTGTGTAGTGGTTAAGTCTAACATGCTACTAAGAAGTCTGTAACGCAAGTATAAATATCCTTGTTTAGGCTTTGACTACGTATAGTTGTTTGCATCGGTGATTTGGAAGCAGGTTTGCACATGTCCGCGGGTATCGCTTTGGCTAAGCTTAATTTGGGCTGACACTGCTGCGGCGGCAGTTGTGCTGCTTCTCTCTACAACTAGGGCGCGCTGAAACAGGAAGTCTAAAGCACTTTCACTCTTTTACGGTTGGCGCACCTACCTCTACGCTAGTGTAAGCTTATCTTTCGTACAAATATTGACACTCTTACTCTTCTGCTCTACTCTAATAATTCTTGATCTTTGCGTTTACACCAACTCAGCCGTTTTAGTCGCAGAAACCGCAATACCAATGATGTCGGGCAACCCCAAGGCGACATCGACCACCCTTCATTTGTGGACTCTCGATCCTTTCATCCGCGAGCTTCAGTCATGTCCAGCTGCTCGTGCAGCAGAGTTCGCCGATCTCATAATCCCTGGCCGTATCAGTCTCCTCAGTGTTGAGAATGGCAACGCTGTCCAGAGTTCTGCTACTGTTTATGGTGCCTCCAAAGTCACTGACATTCCGGAATTGACACTCTACAGAACAGGCGCTGGTTGGCCACACCCGCGCTCACTGAGGAAGATCTTGGAGAAGCACCAGTGCTGGGTCGACGAAGCGCAGTTATATCCGCCTAGACCCGCTCCTCTTTCTCTCCGTTTCTTAGAAGGTGACGCGAGTCGGGAGAGTATAGCTCGAACGCTTGTGGAATACCTAGACGATCAACACTATGCCGCATACGCGACGACGCTCACATTCCGATCGCCTGTAATAGACCGTTGTCTCAGACTTTTCCAGGGCGAGAATGAGACTTCGAGTACGCTCACCCGATCATCCACCGACACCACTTCGATCATGTCCTGTGGTGCCCTTCTTCCCTTGGAGGCGTCAGCCCTGATGAGCACCAGTACCATACATGTCATTACTGGTGTGCGCGTGTACATCGTGTATCCGCCTACGCCACATAATCTGACGACCCTGCACGAGTATCTCAAAGATCTTGCCGGAAATGTCCCGCCATACTGCACAAATGTATGCCATGAGTTGGAAAACGGTATTGCCTTCGTTCAGCGTGCCGGCCAGGCTGTGACTATACCACCATGTTGTCCAACGGTGGTGTTCGCAACCAAGACCAGTGCCGCTATCACCGTCCGTTCTCGGTGCGTGGAAGACTTGCAATTGCGACTAGAGCATCTCGATATCCTGATGGCTCAAATTGTATCGATACAGCTCATATGTCGGCAAGCACCAGAAGAATCATTGGAATACCACACCACACAGCTGTACAAGGACATGACGACCGTTCTTAGAGCGCTTGAGCCGAGTGCTGCCAGCCGGGCGTTGCTCTTAGCCTTGGGCGCTGTATGGGAAAGGGAACACTCTCGTTTCCGTGGTCTCGTAGATTTACATGTCGAAAAGGCGCTGAGAGAGCATATTCGCCGGAATATCCCAAGAGTATGGAGCCTAGCGGTTCAGAACCAAGGCCTCAGGCATTGTCCTGTATGCAACGTGAGCATTGAAGGTCATGGTGTGGTATTCCTCACCCACTTTCGAACAGAGCACTGGGATGAGGGCGGTTCTACTCACCCAGACAAGGACGAGTTGGTGTCTTTAGCAGATGAGGGTCCACCACAGCTCACTGGAGATGGCGACATGTTAGACGACGGCGACCACGCTGGCTCTCGTCTAACCGATGGATGAGGTGAGCCGATCGCCATCCTCAAGTTCCGACATCAATGAAGTCTGTATTCTCAATGGACTCTATTATCAGTCGAGAGCACGATGCCGCTGTTTGGGGACATGAACTGGATCGCGGTCCAGGTCGCTCCGGACGCATCGGAGGCAGCGATGCAGATAGCTGCACGGATAGCGTCAATAAAGTTGCGCAAAGTTGCTCATTCATTGGGGCGATCTCAGAGTAGGTGATACACGATGTTTGACGAAGTCGAGTTCCTGAGATGAAATGCTGGTGTGAAGGCGGATCGGAAGCGGAAGACTTCCGCATTAGCCCGGACTTGGTTAGCGCTAGCGAATGACGTATACAAGCACCCTGGAACTACTGAAGTTGTCTGCTACCTAGATTGAGCGCATTTCCCAGACTTCTTTTCCCTACCTCATTTGATAATTGTAAGGACTTTAGTGTAGTAGAATAATCGACCATTAGGTTTTTAAATGGATATTATGTACGAAACGAAAAGCTTTTCACGGTACACTCAACCGCCACATATTCACAAGTCTGACCTGATCCAACTCCAGCCCGATCCTATATCCAAGCCGTAACGTCCCATTTAGAGACGTAGATATTTAACACAGGCACAGCTTCCATCAACCTTCCCGGGTAATGGTTTCCAGTCTTCTCATCAAGGCCGGACGGCTAGTGGAGATGTCATGTTCGAAAGCATGTGGAGATGTCATGTTCGAAAGCATGAGCGCCCGGGCGCTGTTCGCGAGTCTTTAGCGGTACATTCCGTGCGAGCACCCCCGTGGCCCGGAGAAAGAGACCGGCGTTTCGTACAAGTATGGCGAAGAGAGGGTCGGAAGACGCGATGATCGCCGTTTTGGTGAGTTTGCTGATCGTGAAGCTGCTGACAAAGTACTGGAAGATGATGATGATGAAGATGCCGAGCGCGTTGAGTCCAAAGAAGAGCGTGGAGAGACGTCTGTCGATTGGAGAGTGACGATGCCGGACATGTCAGACATTTCGAGACCATCTTCTGGAAGCTGTCGACGCCGACTGGATCGCGATTCGTCTTTGCGGAAGATTTGAGGTAGTTGCAGAAGTTCTGAGAATTGGAACATGATTGCTGATGCAATGCTACGATTGCGGACAGCGGCCCGCCTTTTCAAGGCCAGATGTCTCCTTTGTAGGACAGGGATATCAAGGAAACGACTTCATATCACAGGTTAACGCTAGATAAGAAATGCGCAGCGAAAGCGGCAACGGCTCCAGCTCTAGCCCTTGGATCCCTCTCCAGACTTTCTCCAAAATTCTGTTCTTGCCAGTCTTTGTACACGCAACGACGGTGTTTTGCGCTGGATATCCCGCTTCCGTTGGACGTGTGACGTTGTGTCATGTAGCAAGCCGGCGGCAGCTACGTAGGCTATTCGGCTCATGTTGCACGACAGAGGGCTTTCCTGGGGAAATAGCACTTGCGCCAAACAAATCGCCTCTTGCGATCATACACTAGCGAGACAGAGACGGGCTACGCCTACTACAATTACGCCACCAAGAGGCCTTGGTAAGATCAGGACAGCTCTGATTTGGAGAAGCTTCCAAGTGGCAGGAGAAGCCTGCGACGCGTTAAGCAACCTAAATCGACGAGAATCACGGAAACTTTCTCTCTGTCATGTCCCGCTTATGACATCGGCGTACCGCATCTCATTGTAGGCATGACACCGCCTTCCACGTGGCATACCTAGGTAAGTCACGGGTAGAAACCGCGGCAGCTTGTCACTACCCCCAGCGGGCCGATCAGAATTAATCATCTCGACGGGAAGAATTCACATCAAGCGGAGGATCTACCCCAAAAGAGACTGGCAGACGCACCCCTCACACGACTGAACTTCATCATCGAACAATCTCGATGATGGCCACGGATTTGGTCGATCGAACAGCCATATCTACGATCGATAGTATATCGATACCCTCGGTAGCCTACGTTGAGTCTTCCACTGGGCGATGAAGCAACGTACGCTATAACAAAACGCCATACCCTCAGCGATTTAGGCTACAGTAGCAGAGCTTAGACATTTAACGTGTCGTACGAACCGTGAGTGGGGTTTGCGGCGCTATGGACATTCTTGCAGAGATGATTGGTACATATGTGTTCCCACAAAGTATCGACAATAACGCCACTGTTGCTAGCCTCAGCACCGTATACCCTTTCATCAAGAAACGTCGTCGAACATCGTGGAAATATGACGTGATGCCGATGGGCAGGTACTAATCATGGAAAGCTCCGCAGTAGTATGCCACCGTTTCATTAATGCGTCCAGTGGACGGCAAACCCTTCTTCGAAGCTACATCATAGTGCAACCCATACACCACACCCGCGGCAGCCGCTATATCCCTCGAGTCCCCCCTTCCCCGCTGAACGCTCCCGTCACTAGACCAGGTCGTCGGGATATGACTCGCTCAAACTGTCGCACGCAAGGGATACACACACCAGCATTTTTGAGAAAGCGTTGCGCAAAAACGCTACTTCGCCACTGAAGGCTCTGCATCGATTATACAAAGGCATCAACAATCTCGGGCGGCTGCTGGATCGAAGACCCTTCCCCATACGAATCAATATGCGGTATCACCTTCGCACTGCCGACGTAACACTACATACAGGTCAGGCTGTCCATTGTATGAGCGTAGCGACCTAGGACACATGCCCCTAAGTAAGCGTCCCTAGAGTCCACCCACCTTCGTCCGCAAGAACTTAAAATGACGTAGAACACACTAAAACCCTCCACCGTTAAGAGTCGATTGGTCACATGTGCAACCACTGATTGGATAGAAAAGTCAGAAGAATGATATGCTAGTAATACTCCCCATCTCCTCGTTGGAATATGCGTAGAAAGCAAGAAATGAAACGCAGAAAGCAATCACTAATATATATGAGGGATCTACGATCCGTAGATACCTCCAGACTGTACTTTTCCCCATCGCCCCCAGGGCATCACTCGCCTACTTCCTGGAAGTCTTCATCGGCTTCGGGTTTCGTTGACTTGGTGGCAGCGCACGGATTTCGTCCTCAGAGGTGGTTTCGCTTCTGCTCTTTGACGTGGATGGGCTTCTTGTCCTCGTCGACTTCCATGCTCTCTGGAACGGTCGCGCTGGAGGTTTCCTGGCTCTCGGATTTGATGCTGTCTTGCCCGTCCATCTCGGTTTTGACAAGTGGTCGCATTTCAACCATGGCCTCTATTATCTGGAGTGCTGTTTTGTGGCTGATCCGTCCCTTAACGTGCTGCCATAGTTCTGGATCCAGATACCCGGCAAGGGCGTCGATAACGAGGGTCTTGAGCTTCTCAGGCGCGTTCCCGTCCTTCATAGCGTGCTCGAAAACAACTCTCACAATGTCGTCAGCGGCGGGTTTCGTGCCATATCCTATGAGCGTCTGGAAAGAGGTACCGTCGGCGTCGGCGCACTCGATACTCGCGTTAGTGGCTTTGAACAACGCGTCGCAACACTTGGTGGCAAGCACATCAACACCGAGCCTCTCGGCGAGTTTCATGACGGCGTAGGTCTGTTCCGACCCTTCGAACGGCTGCGGACCTTGGTAGATCCACTGCATGAGCGCTCGAACTGTTGACTCGTCAACACCCGGAAGTATGATGCGGTGCTGAGCGGTAGCCTTCATGATGTCCTCCTCAGCCTTGCGGATCTCGGCCTTGTTGATGCGATGGACGTAGGTAAAGAGCTTCGCGGCTACAGTGTGCACGGCGTGGGGCTTGAGGAGATCCAAACGGCCTGCCAGACTCAAATCGGCTGCAGGATTTTGTGCCGTCTTTCTGTTGGTCTTGGCGATCATCTCGCTCGCTACTGCGTCCATGATGGTTTTCTTGACAAGACTGGCATATCCGATCAGAGGGTAGTTCTCGGATGCTGTCTTGATCAATGGTATAGCCTATGAAGTGTCAGCAGTAGAACATCAAAAGCGTACCTCATGCAAGGAAGAAACTGAACAGGCCTACAGCCTACACCAGAACAGCCCAAGGTGAATGCGAAGACGTAGTGTTGATGCAGGCTCGGTTATGTTCAGCTTTTCCCTTGGATGAGGTGGATGGACCACTGATGCTCGGTCGTCCACATCCAGGGCATACTGACGAGACATACCTGTCTATCCATCTTCTTATCTTCGAACTCCTTCGGGTCGACTTCAGGAAATACATATCTGGCCAAGTCGTTTCGCAACTCGTCAGCCTTCTTGTAGTTAGCCATGAGGGGCTTCGCCTTTTCGAATCGATTGCTGAGTTGCTTGCTGTTGCAGCATATGATCTCTTGATGAAAGATGAGCTTAGTCGCGAGGTCCGTTCCGCATTCGATGGTAATTGGCGTTTGCATGAGCATCCTGAAACGAGTAAGTTAGTATGGCAATGTATACAGCGTCGAGTATATCTTACTGCGACGGGGTAACGTCAACAAGATCTGGAACGTGCGAAATCTCAATGAAGTCGTCACTGTTATCCATCCTGGGTGGATGCATGGAGACGGATGAGCGTTGGGTACTGGGAGCGGGATCAATCGAGGCGCGCGACGGTGTCGCCGGAGGTGTCGTAGTCTTAGAGGTATCCATCATGAAGTGACAGGTACTTGTAGCTGGTGGTCGTCCGCGTGCGAGATGAGGAGGGTTGAGAAGGTAGGAGAGACGGAGGGAGAGGATAGACCCGACAGTGTTTTATATGCTGGGCGCAGGTATTCGTGGTCACCCTCTCTCACCTCAAAGTAAAAGAGCCTGAGCAAAGGGTCCACCCGAAGCAGACCCAAGATAGCAGTCACTTCGACATCACCAGAGACGGGAATCTACCAACAAGACAGGAATGTAGAGGTGGGCCGTGTTACTGACTGCTGCGTGAATGATGAAGATAGTCAAGATGGATAATGTTCAATTCTAAAAGTGGTAGCCTGCCGCAGCAGTGTCGTGACATGGTATCGATGTATACTCCAAATCACCGCCAACTCCTTCCCATGCTGTGATCAATCATGCTTAGCCGTTCGAGGATTATACTATATCTTCCTTCGTTTGCTCGCGGTGGGTAGGTCCTCTTCTTCAACCGATGGTGTACCCTCATTTCCCGCGCGTCCGCTATCCCTCTCCACATCTCTCCAAGTACTGACTAGGCCTTGGACTGTCTGGAACATGTCTCTCGCATCGTTCACCACGCCGTCCTCTCCAGGGTTGAACATGACGGCGTTGACAAACATGCGCATGAGCTCCTTCTCCAGTTGCGCAGCGTTGACTATGGCCTTGGGCGGGACATTGTCGGCCGTCACAGGCAACTCGACAACGCCTCCCATGACACCACCAGGACTCCCGGTGGGGTTATCGGACGCGGCTGCAGCTGCGGCAACTTGCTTTGAGCCTGTTGCGATCGCTTTCTTGATGGAAGAAAGATCTGTAGGGCGCTTGATGATGTCGTAGTATCCTTCTGCATCCTTCGCGCGAACGGCCGTGTTGAATGTCGAGGCATGTTTGTGCGAGTTGATATCGTACATCATGGGTGCCGTCATGCGGGCGAAGTTCCGTGGCGCGACCAGCGTCTTGGGCGGGCCTGGGGTGCTAAGGGACGCATCGTCGTTCTCTTCGAGAGAGGCCTCACGGGCATTGCGCTTTCGACGTGATGAGAGTGATGAGGCCGGAGCTGCTCCACGGCGTCGTGTGGACATGTGCGACGGGGTTCCAACAGAACCTTCCTCTTCAGTGGGGTCCACCGAGTTTCCGCGCTCTGACTTGATGCGACGACCAGCTTGCGACTCGTTGTCACCTGCTACTGTATCGGTATGCGAGAGAATGGACCGGCTGCGACTTCGATCCCGCACAGAGCCACCTGCTCGGGAGGAGGCTATGCTGCCGGGCCTTGTTCGTTTCGCAGGAGCTTTTCTCCGTGAACGTCCGGACCGAGTCTCGGGCTCTAGTAAGGAGTCGTCTTCTTGGTCGTGATGCTGAGAGTTTTGTGGTGTCTCGACGTCTATCGTAGACTCTTGCTCTGCCTCTTTTCCTTTGCCCTTTGTCCGGGATTTGCGCTGCGTCTTCGCCTTTGGTGGTGTCTGTTTCGGCCGGATCAGCGGCGGTACGTCGTCGAGAGGAAGCACTTCGGGGCGCGGGCTCGCAGCACTTCCAGGTGTCCCAGTAAAGCTTGATCGTTTCCAAAGACTCTTGGCTGAGACCGGAGTCGCTAGAGCGCTGTGCGGAGAACGCGGGTTCATCGGCGTGGAGAAAGATTGTCTCGCCTGGATGACGAGGGGGTGCATCTGAGGCGCGCCTGATCTGCCGGTACCGGTGCCGGGAGTCTGTATGTTTGCTCTGGGCTGCTGCCGGTTGCTCGCAGGCGTGGAGACCTGAGGGTGGTGCGGCGGCACGGCGGCTTGGTGGTGAACGCGCGAGGGGTCTTGAGGCGCAACTTGGAACGGTGGAAGCATGAAGCCTGCCTGGGGCGGTGGCTGGGCCATTTGCGGTTGCAGTGGGTGGTAGGGCTGGTGACCAGGAGGGGGATAATGCGCCCTCTGCTGTTGTCCATGATGAAGTCCGGGTGAATGAGGCCCTGAAGCATGTTGCGTGGGAAATTGCTGATGTGGAGGGTATGGCGGTTGGGAGCCCGGCGGCCCATACTGAGGCGCGCCATTCATCGCGTAGTTCTGGCCTGGCTGAGGCTGGAACTGGGGCCCGGGAGACCCAAGCGCTGGTGAAGGCGGTTGCGGAGGATGGCCGGCATTCTGGTGCGAGCCCGGCTGGGGCTGTATGTTCTGGGGGTAGTTGTAGTTGGCGTGGGGTTGCGGCGGTTGCTGGAATCGCGACGGTGCATGTGGCTGACTTGGGTTTGGCTGCGGTGTCGAAGGCGTCCGTCGCCCATCTGAGGAGGGATGCGGCTTCTTGCGCTGGGACGGCGAAGGGTGTCCGTTTTGGTGTGGTAGCGCGGATCCCGGCTGTTGTTGAGATGGATCTGGGGAAGACGCGATGACGGGCGCTCCACGCGTGCCATTCTGGACAGGCGTGGGGTTCGCATTCGGCTGCAGCGTCTTCGGGGCGAGATGCGGCGACTTCCTGGGCAGCGTAGGACTGCGCGATGACGGTGTCCGGCCGCTTGCCTTCTCGCGCAGCTGGTCGTCCCACTCGCCGCGCTCGATGCCCTGGAGGTCGCGCTGCAGCCGCTCGTAGCGCTCCTCCTCTATCCGCATCTGCTCCGTGATCTCATATCGATAAGACGCGTAGAGCTTGGTGACGAGCTTCGGGATCAGGTGCTGGTGCTGCAGCGACTCCTGCACTGTCGGCAGACTTGGGCTATGCCTCTTTCTCTTGGCCGGATTCGTGACTTCCCCGTTCAGGCCATCGCTGTCGCCGCCCTGCTCGTGCTCGAGCTCCCGCTTCAGACGCTCCAGGTAGAAGTTGCGCAGCGCATCGGGGCTGAGGCGGCCGGGCTGGAAGTACTTGTGGGCGGCCACGTCGGGGTGCTTCTTCAGCAGGTCGGAGATGCGCCCGAAGACGGACGGGGCGACACCGTAGGCATGCAGGCACTGGAACAGCAGCAGCGACTCGAGGTTGGTGTAGGCGGAGCCGCTAGTATTCATCCCCCAGGCGTGTGCAGCGCGAGGGCGATGGGCCTGGGGCGGAAGGGGAGCCACGGCTGCGGGCGCGGGCGCGGGCGCGGTGGACGGAGAGGCTGCTACGGCGGGCAGACGGGCATCGCATGCGAGAGTCGTGATGGGCGCGGCGGGCGGGGAGATTGGGCGAGATGGACGGGGGCTTGGTGGTGTCGAGGGAGATTGTCGCAATGTCGCAAATTGTCGTCGGGGTTTCGCAGCCCAGCCGCCTGAAGCCCCCATCGGGCGCCCCCGGCCACAGCCAATCAGGCGCGTCCGGCCTCACGTCGCCTCACGCGGGCGCGGGGCCAGAACCAGACCTGACAGCGGGCCCTGATGTACTGTGATACTTTGGGATAGCATAGCTTTATAGCCCTATATGCCTCTACATCCTGCTGCACATGCACCTACAACTCCCTGTTGTTGTCGTTGTGCCCGTATCGTCGGCCATTCTTCGTCGGGCACTCGGGAGCGGCGCTCAAACTATCATTGATCCCTCGCTCCTCCAAGCTCCACCTCCGATCTACGCCCAAATTAGCTTGGGGCATAGGCGTCCCCTTTTCCTAACATTGCAATCGTCCTTCCCTCTCTATTCCAGGGTCGCCATATTATGCTCCCTCCCCTCCACCCCAGGTCTGGCTGAGTTGCATGAAACATCTTTGATCCGCTGAGCCACTTGCCCATATTTGTCTACTCTTGCACCAGCCCATAAATATATCCACTGTCCCCGAGCCTCCCCACGCCGCCTGCTTCTTGCATAACCCGCTCCTGCTCCCCATCCCATCACCATGACTTCCTCGTACCCTGCACACTCGGCCACCATGGACGACCCAGACCAAGGCTGGAAGCCAAACAACCGCCCTCAATCGTGAGCTCTCCCGGCGCTAGCATAGCTCCCGCCTGTCTGAGACTGACCACGCCTGCAGCACCCTAGCCCGCAACTTCATGTCGGAGCTCGACAGCCTGTTCAACTTGGACGAAGGCCTCGCGACTCTGGACAAGACGGTCCTGGAGAAGTATGGCCCGCCCTCTTCACCGCTACTTGGAGCCCGCTGACAGGCGCGCAGGAAGCAGGCAGTCACGACCCAGACCAAGGAGCTCGAGGCCCTCGAGGCCAGGCTCAAGGCCGCCGAAGAGCGCCTCAACCAGGCAAAGAGCAACTCGCCCCCAGCCAAGAACGACACCCAGCGCGAACAAGACGCCGCTCGGTCACAAGGGGCCGCCAGCCCCCTTGCCTCAAAGTCCCAAAACATGCCAGGTGCGCTACCAGAGACACCGACTCCTACATCGACTACCAGTGCTGACTATGTCCTGGTAGAGAGGCCACTGTCCGCCAAGCCTGAGACCTCATAGTTCTACCTCTTCATACGATACCACGATACCCCGGCATTGCGCCCACATCCATGTACACTGCTTGATCTCTGCGGTTGGGAGACTGCATCTTGGAAAGGGGCATATACTTTATAATCGACGATGGCATTTTCACTTCTGGTTGGCGACATCTTTTGGTGCTGCATGTCTTTCTTTGGATGGGTTAGCTGCAAATGCTACATAAACTTCATCTTCTCTTTCCGTTTCCTTTGTGGTGTTCTGCTCAGTCCGGCTATACGGCACTAACTCCGTAGCTTCGAGCACAGGCCTTGTGTCTCGTTACTCCACGCGCTCGACTCACCACCTGGGCAGCAACTCACCCAACAGTCAGCAGCTCAACATGGACAACGTCACAGAAGCAGCGCTCACCGAATCATTCGACAAGCTCGTCTCTGAAGGTGTCATTGTCTACGGCCCCAATGAGTCTATCAAATTAGATCACGAAGGCTACCCGGTAAGCTAGTCCAGCAACGGCAACAGTCACACCAGTCCTTACTCACACCTTGGCCAGATGGAGTTCCGGATCTGCCCAGCACTAGCAACCAAACCTCACACCGTAGGCGCCGCGAACCATGCCTTTGACCAATCACGAAAATATGGTCCTGGCAGCGACATGTTCTGTCCAGACGAACGACTCAACATCACACAGCTCAACGGCACGCACGACCTAGCACTCAACCTATTCTGCGTCGATAGGCCGCAACTGCTCATGTTGACTCTGGACTCGTACAAGCGTCAGCACGAAGCTCTTGACATAGATGACTTTGAGGTCATGCTGCAAGTGTTACGGAAGCTTCCAAACTTCTACGTCATCTTCAACTGTGGGGAGAAGGGTGGATGCAGCAGGGTACACAAGCACCTTCAGGGCTTGAGAGGGCCGCCACATGCTTTCGACTACATCATGTCTTCTCTCACCGACGCATCGAAGAAGGTACCTTTCCAGTTCTTTGTCCAAGAATTCAGTCATGGCTTCTCGAATACGCCCGCTTCGACTGTTCTTGATGTGTATAAGACATTCATTGCGCGGTGCCGCACGCTCATGGGCACGTCTGAGAAGGAAATACCTCCCCATAACGTCATCATGTGGGCCGATCGACTCGTGGTTGTTCCCCGTCGCAGAGGAACCACAGAGGGAGCAAGCGCAAATGCTGGAGGCATGCTAGGAAGCGTATGGATATCGGGACAGAAGCATGTGGACGAATGGTTGAGACTCGGTTACTCGAATGTGTTGAAAGAGTTGGGTGTTCCAAGTTGTTGAGAGAACGCGGTGATGCTGTTCGCATTGCACGCATACGAGCAAGTTATTATTGAGGCGCATCCAGGCTGGTCAATCTTCATCCTCCTTCCCATCCAGGCACTCGCTTCGCTAAGGTACTCGCCAAACTGCAGCACGTCAACATGCTAACGAGCACCACGAGATCACGTACCTGGCATTGCCTAGACTTTGTATTTGGCCTATCTCGTAGCCAAGACAAGCCAGCGTAGTCTCCGAAACCCGCACCTGCCTAATGCGACAAGCTCAACGTCTCCGCGCCAATCACAACTCTCTACCCGCGTCGTCCAGAGAACATGCCAAGTGATGCTGTATATTAAACCACCGTCCAGATCTTGATGTGGAGTTCCGAATTCCTTGGACTGCTAGCCTCCCGCGCTTGCATCATCTACGTTGAGCTCCTTCGAGTGTACATCTCCCGTGCTTGCAGGAGATCAGCCAGGAGTACGGGGTGAGTACCTGCCTAATCGATGCGAGACTTGGGGTAACAGGTAGGACGGTGTCCGCGGTGCTACACACTGGATGGGAAGGTGGTTTGTGGTCTGGTGTGACGGTTACACGACTTAAAAGCAGGCTCTCTCCTCAGCATCGTTCTGCACTGCACTGCACAACTGTCGTTGCATTCATTGCCTATCATGAAGACCACCATTCTTACCTCGGCGCTCCTTCTTTCCTCCACCGCGCTTGCCACTGTCGTCCCAAGGGCTGGCAAGAAGGTCGACTACAATGGCTTCAAGGTACTACGTGTAGCCAGCACCGATGCTGTCAAGGCAGAGATCGAGAGCTTGGCTGCACACATCCTCAACCCCGGCACGTCTGCTGAGTTGGATGTCGTTGTTTCACCAGAGAATGTCGACGCCTTGACTGCCTTGGTGGCTGAGAGCAAGGTACTAAACGAGGATGTGGGCGCAGCGCTTGCCGAGGAGGGAGAGATGAGCGTATATGCTGGTTTGTGGAGAGTCTCGTTTGTGCTGTGACACTTGCTGACGATATCCAGTCCCTAGCGAAAGCTGGTTCACTGCATACCACCCATACGCCGACCACATCCAGTTCCTCCGGGACCTGCAGGCTGGCTACACTGGCCAGTCTGAGATTGTCACTGTCGGCACCTCTGTTCAGGGACGAGCCTTGACTGGTATCCACATCTGGGGTAGCGGCGGCAAGGGCTCCAAGCCTGCCGTCATTATTCACGGCAACGTCCACGCACGAGAGTGGATTACCTCCATGACTACCGAGTATGTCAGCTTTTGTGAGAAAATGCTTTCAACTACTAACACCACACAGGTACTTCGCGTGGCAACTACTCACCAAGTACGGTTCGGACGCAAACATCAAGTCCCTCGTCGACAAGTTCGACTTCTACATCACACCCATCGCCAACCCAGATGGCTTCGTCTACTCCCAGACAACCGACCGTCTCTGGCGCAAGAACAGGCAGACTGTCAGCGGTAACAGCTGTGTCGGCCGTGACATCAACCGTACGTCCACTTTCACCTTCACCAATGAATACATCACTGACACTTCTCCAAGGTAACTGGCCCTACAAATGGGAAGTCACAGGCGGAGCATCCACAAACCCCTGCTCAGAGACCTACAAAGGCGTAGCAGCCGGCGACGCCCCCGAGCTCCGAGGCCTGAAGGCGCAGGTCGACTCGCTCAAAGCATCGCGCGGTATCCGTCTCTACCTCGACGTGCAGTACGTCCCCAATCCCCCACCAGCCCTCCCAACATAAACAAACAAACAACTAACCCCACCCCAGCTCCTACGGCCAATACATCCTCTGGCCCTACGGCTACGACTGCACTCTCCGCGCCGAAAACGACGCCCAGCACCGCTCCATCGCCACCCGTGCGCAGTCCGCTATCCGCGCCGTCTCCGGTACTGCTTACACCATTGGCCCCAGCTGCGCGACTCTCTATGCTACAACTGGTTCTTCGACCGATTACACTGATGTTACGGGTAATGCGACGTACTCTTACACGTACGAGTTGAGGGATAAGGGCACGTATGGGTTTACGCTGCCGGCGAATCAGATAAGGCCGACTGTGTTGGAGACTTGGGCGGGGGTTGCTAGTATGCTTAGGGATGCTTAGGGGGAGGGGGTGGTTGTTGCGGTTTTGTGTGAATTGATGTATTGAATTTATGTTTTGCCAATCATTATTTCTTCCACATATGACGTGGTTGTACTTCGCAGCATCACAAAGTCCTGGATCAGACCTATTGCGCTTGCCCGTACTCGCTGACGATACTTCCAAGGTTGAGTACTGCTCGGCGCGCAGCTTAACTCACTCGTGCCACTGCCTAGCTGCGTCATTGTTGGGTTGTTCAAAGTTCAGCAGCGGCTTCGATTCCTATGTGATAGGGTTCCTTCATGACTGCAAGTCAGTGCCAGATTCAGCCGCAAGTTGGTAAGTGCGGGGACGGAGATACCTAGGTAGGCAGGCACGTTGTGGTAGAAGGGAGGGACCGCTTTAACCTTGGAAAAACCGAACACTCTAGAGTCTCATCGACATTAGGTCGCCTGCTTTGTATGCTTTCATCTCGCGCACACTTTTGGGGGTACGTGTTACATCCTGATTACGACTTTTAAGACACCTGGTAGAGGGCTGTCACGCGAAATCTATACCTAGGTATGAAGAACACGTGTTGGTCGGTCATGCAGTCATTGATTTGTGTGAGTATAACATGAGTTAGCTTCTCTTAGTACTCTACTGTCCTAATCCTACATGCAAAGCTGGACCAACAATTTTTCGTCCAAATATATACTTGAATCATTAAACATGGTCTTCCGTTAAGCCTTCATCAAAGTCCACAAAAGTCGGAGACGCGTAACATGGTGATAGCGTTCCGAAAATGCAACGTTCACCGCACTCATAGCCAGGCGAAAACGGCCATGACACCCGCGAGTAGCGCACCCATTCCCTTGAGCTCCTTGCCCAGGGCATCCGCCGCAGCACCGGTGGAAGGGGGCGCGGATGTCTCCGCACTGTCGGAGCCAGTTCCTGAAGAGCCGGACTCCTCTGCGCCAGAGCCTCCAGTCGCCGTTGCGCTGAAGCTGCCAGACGTGGGCGTACCGTTGAAGTCGTGCTTCTGGCCCAGTGTGGGCAGGGGAGAGGTGGGGTTGACTTCCCAGACTGAGGTGGTGAAGTCGGGGCAGACGACAGGCGAGTTGGTGGGGTTGTAGTCCGCCGCCTTCACACCGGTGGGGTTCAATGTAGCCCAGACAGCGGAGAGGTTGGGGAAGTCAGGCTCTACTGGGGTAGGTTTTCCTGTGTTTGATTAGCCAAGGTGTCTGGAAGGTGTAGGGTGCACGACATACCTGAGCGAGGGAAACCATCCGGTGCCTGAGCAGGGTCAACCTTGGGACCGTAGCTGATGAGACCGTAGTCATTCATCTCCTCGATCCATTCGTAGATGATACTGCCAGACCAGACGTCGGCCATCTCTCCGAAAAGCGCCTCTTGGTCCTTGAAATCGCGTGGCCTTGCTGTGTTGCAACCAGTTTCCGACATGAAGATGGGGATGTGCAGATCCTCAGAGTTCTTCTCAAGCTGATCATAGCCAGACTGTTGGTAGGAGCTCTGTCCGCACCAAGAATAGGCGTTGAGACTGAAGAAGTCGAGACGCTCAGACGCATTATCGCCGCAAGCGAGGTAGTTCTGCAGCATAGGGCGGAGACTGGCGATGTCGGCAGCAGAGTATCCTATTGGTATGCTGCGGTAGCCCTTCTCGTCGCGGTAGGCCTTCATGTCACGGGCGGCGGCCTTGATGTAGGGTGAGGTAACGGAGCCGTTTGCGGTCGTGATGGCCTCGTTGCCAATGAAGAAGCCAGCAGTGTTGTCGTACTGGTGGAATTCATCCATGACCTTGGCAAAAGCATCACGCTGGTCGGTCTCCCAACGAGGAGTGTTCTGCTCGACCTGGGTGTCGAAGGTATCGAGATCGACCCAGATGTAGATTCCAGCGTCCGCGAATGTCTTCATGCATTCGGTGTGGTCGGAGTCGGGGTCGACATGGTAGACACGGATCGAGTTGGCTCCGATGGTCTTCATGAGCGCAGAGTCGAGACCACATTGCGTCGCGTCGATCAGTGGGTCGTCGGGAACGAGTTGGTACGCGATACCTGGACGCGAGTGTCAGTGTGCGTCTACATTGACTCTTATCGTCGGACATACCCTTGACGTAGAACTGGTTGCCCTCGCTGGTGAAGAACTTGGAGCCCTTGACTTCAATGGTAGGAATAGCCGACGCGACAGCGCTCAAGCCCGCCAACAGGCTGAGCGACACCAATTGGAACATCTTGCAGTGTATCGACGAAGTAGTTTGCTTGTAATGTGTCGCGGTTGCAAGAGAAATTCTGTCGCGATAGCTGCAAGCAAATATCAGGTAAACGCACTAGCTCGCCACAAGTGCACAGTGAACGGCAGTGGCGTCGACTAGGAACGAACGAACGACTGTACAGGCGCAGAAAGGAAGCGCAAACGGGCGTAAAGGCAAAGACCAGCGACAACGAGAGTGAAATAGCTGAGAGAAACAAGAACGAAGAACTTCTCGCGTCTCGACAAACAAACCAGCGAACCAAGCTACTATCGCTCCTTCCAATCTCCATCATGGCCGCTTGCCGCAAATGCATCCCGCCTTCCCTAAGCGGCGCCAGTAGCAGGGCACAAACGGCAACGAGGCCCATCATGACAGTGATAGAGGACAGGCGCCGTGGGTGCTGGTGGAGACGTGCGCCCGTGCTGCCGGCGATCGTCTGAGCTTCCCATTGGTTGGGACGCGTTAAGCCTGTTGGCGTGCAGTCTTGATGCAGCTAAGACGCGCAGAACAGGAAATCACGGTTGCTTGGTGCCTTAGCGCGGAGTGCCGATGTGGAACCGGCTACGGATAGACAGCCGAAACACCAGAATGCACCCGCCCGGGATGTGACAGCTGCGGTCAATTTACATGGCACAGAGCCGCGGGAATTTGGTCTTTTACGACGGGTCGATAGCATCATTATTTCCAATGATACCGACTCCGCAGTCTGCCCTGTCATGGAGGTCGTGCTCGAGTTTATGAGCGTCATCACCGGTCATTTTGAGGATATTTCGGTATTCCCGAATGGAAGGAACGCCAACGGACATTTGTATCAGGGCAGATATTTATTCATCACGTTCAAAAACCGTGCGTATCAACAAATATAAAGCTGGCATATCCACCTCCGTTTCAAACCTCCATCAACTAGATACCGTTACCTGCTGTACTCCAGCGAGAGCTTGCAAAAGTCAGTCAAATTTCCACCCTGGAAAGCTTGGCGTTTCGCAGTCGCTCCCCGTACAGGTACAAGATGAATGGTACCGGGAAGAAGGCAATGGAGATGAAACCAAGAAGTGAGTTCCCCTACCTCAAACCTGGGGTGTCATACAACTTCATCTCGACCTGGCGACGCTAGCGTCCGACACAGCATCCACATGGCCTTCGTCATCGCTACCTGCTGGGGATACGCTACGACCAGACCCAGCATCTACATCGCACTCCTCATTGCCATTCGTCACTGGAACATACCCAGGGCCCAGACGAATGGGCTGCATCTGAACTTGCTTTTCCTCAACCAAGTCAATCCGCCATCGCATGGTCCCATCATCGTCTCGGAACCATCCCATACGCGTCAACATCTTGTCCTCCTTGACTATAGCATCGAAGCCCTTTTCTCTGATAACTTCAAGCAAACGTTCGCTTCCAGCGATAAGAACCAGCACATCGGCGACGCATTCGATGTTGCGCATCATGCCGCCGTAGTATTTCCTTTGTACGGATCCGAGAATGATGATGGTGATGATAAGCCAGATTAGGATACTTGTGGCGATCCAGAACGCGACGAGATTCATCTGAAGAACTTCTACCTGGGTGCTTGTTTCCGCTGTTGTTGTTGCACTGGTGTTGCGGACTATGTCTTCAAACTTTGGCGCTATGGAACCGCCAGGCATGTACTGGATTGGCATGTCGTCCATTGGGGCGTTGATCTTGAGTTCCATGCCCCTAGGTTGGTAGACATAACCGCCGGATTCGCGAGACAGATTGCTGTTGACAAAGTGCTGAAAGAAGGTCGAGAAGACTTTTTGGGATGTGCTAGCCAAGACTTCCGGATCTAATAGGGCGGTAGGATCAAATCCGACTTGTGCGTAAGCAGCGTACGACATGAAATCGAGATTAAGACCTGTTGTGTTGTCTCGCATATTGAAGGCCCTGCCATCTTCTCTGACAGGATTGGGTGCTGGAGAGTTTTCGTATAGCCTGGGTATGCTCTTGGAGGAAGGCCCATTGATATTCGCTGCATTCAAGAGCCATTGCACGAACAAGGGCCCGTAACTGATGTGGTCTATTAGATCGAATACAACCCATGTTTACAGTTTAACTCACCTGGTAGTTGTATTGATATTGTAGTCGTAAGACTCGAAACTGCTACCCCTCCATTCAGAGCTATTGACTTCAAGTTTAGGATCATGATGGGTGTTGACGTTGGTGTACTGAGCGTCTTCGGAAGGGTTACGCCATTGGGATGTATCAGACCAGGCGACATCCTCCCGAAGAGGAGTGTCAAGGATGCGGTAATGCTGTACGACACCGGTTTTGGGCTCGACCGTAACTTCTGCTCGGCTCGACTCGAACATAGGCATGCAATTCAATGCCTGTATAGCGGGTAGCTCTGGGAATATGAACTTGTGTACATCCGGCTTACGGCGCCTACCCTTGATGATTCGTTCAATCTTTCTAGTCCCTCGGATCCATTTCACTGTAAAATTGCCAGAGGAACGGTAATAGCGATTGTCGACTTCTTCCAAGTTCTCCGTCCAATAAGCGGCTACGCCTGGATTGTACGTTGCGTTTCCAGTGAGATTGGCGCAGCACGGTGGGATTTCGCCCTGGGTGGAAAGCCAAGTCGTGAAATTGCGATGAGAAACGACCGGTTTTAGAGTGAAATAGTTGTCCAGTCCAGTGATGTTAGCTCCATATCCTTCGTTCTGCGGGAACAGCCACAGGCTCGAGTTTCTGGGCCACTCAACAGCACTACATTCCAGGCGAGCACGAATTGCGGACGTTTGGATCCTCAAGCTTTCTTCGGAACGGTCGCTCCTACGGGCTGAACTCTTATCTTCCACCGAGGCGAAGCCTTCCAGATCGGAATATACAGGCACAAAACTCCAGTCATCTTGGCTCCATACTGGTTTCGGTCCTTCTAGGGCGGTATGTATAATAGCGGTGTACATCCAGTCTTTTGACAGGCTCTGCAGGTTATCCCACACCATGTCGCTAAGTACGCTTGAACCTCTATCGTCGATGGTGTAATTGAACAGCCAGGTTGATTGATCTCTGTTTACCGATATTTCTTGCACGAATGGAACACTGCGCAGCTCCAATGCTAGGGGCATATCCGACAAAGTAGTCAAGACGCCATGACCCGAGTCAAAAAGAGCGGACATGGCGATCGTGACTTGGCCGTAGCTTTTAGTTGTAGTCACAGCTTAGATTTGGGATGTGCACTTACGGACTTGGAGTAGAAACGTCGTCGTTGTAACAAGCGATAGCAACCAATGTCGGTGCCTCAAAGCTTTCAGTGATGCGAATAGCCAGAACCATGATAAATAGGACAATGCGATACCCTCAGAAGGACGCTTGGCATCATGTTGCATGCTAATGTAAGGTTGTACCGTTCTACAAGTGGTGTCAACGGACTCCCACCAGAGCGTGACAACAATAGCAAGCAAAGTGGGGATGACAGATAAGGGCGACACTGTGTTCGAATGGCCGAGAAGCTTGATGTTGGCGCGATAGGTGAAAAAAGCCTGATGAAGCTCTGACCTTTGCGCGTAGACGTAAAGCACCACGATTCCGGCAAGAAGGACAAGGATGTAAAGAATGAGAAGAGCCAGGTTTCTTAGTCGTAGCATGGGCAGGACAGGTGCGACGTCGTAGGACTGCACTCTCGTCTTTTCTGCCGTGTGTTAGAAGATACACCAATAGTTCCGTGGGTACGTACTCTTATAATCGTCCTGGATGCCAGCCTCACTTTCTCGAAGCTTGCTGTGCTTGGAAAAGAAGACTTTTCCAGCAAGTTCTTCTTTTAGTGTCTTTCTTGTGGCGAGGTCGAGTTTTGTGAAACTGCGCAACACCATCGCATCACCGCTGCCCCATATACTTGTACCCAACAGTGTACTTGGATCTTGGCAAATGCTTAGAGTTGTCTTAGCCGCTCGCGTCTCCCACAGGATGCCTAGAAAGAAGATGCAACAAATGAGTAACAGAGCACATGTAATACAGGCGGCTTGCCCGCTGACTAGCACTGTCCGGACAAATCCAAGTCGATGACCATCCGTGGAACGTTCTTCTAAAACTTCCGTGCCTTGCAGAAAACCACCAACAGTTTCTGCGAAGAAACGACGTCTGAATTGAGAAGCGAACACAGGCAGTTGAGAATCCGCCATCATTCGTGGGATACTGAAGTTGTATGGTACACCCAGGATCGCAGCTGGGCCCTCAAAGGGAACATCATATAAATCGATATTGGTATCAGACGTTTTAGACTCTTGCGGGACGAAATCGCTCCATTTAATGTCCGTATAAATCTTGCGTAGTTCGAGTAAGTCAAGAACGGTCGGGGGAACTGGCGTGCGGATTTGGTGAAAGAGATTCTCGTCGAACTCGACGGACAATGTCCCTGATGAGGCTGTGGCACGAGCGGGTATGGTGGCCATGCTATGGCTAGAGTGACATGCATGTGCAAGCATCGTCATGTTTTCTAGGAATCTGTCGGTCGGCGTGATATCTTGCCTGAGCCACCACGGTGTACTCATCACAATGATCTCACTCTCATGGCAGTGGTCATTGAATCGAACCATAGGATCTGGAATCATGTAGTCGCTCAATGTGATGTTGTTGACGTCGCTCCACAAAATCCAATCCGTTGTAAGGGCGTGATACTCCACGTCGACAGTGAGGTTGAACTGGCAACCCTGATCGGACTCTAGGACGACAGATGCTTGATAGAACTTTTTTTCCGGCTCTTCTTCCCACCCTTCGGGTGCATGCCGGAGATACATGTCCTTATTCTTCACATCTAGTTTGGCGCAAACTAGATCGGCGTGGAAAACAGTGGTGTTTGCCTCATAAGTTCCTGAGTCTTGGACCTTGTAGTCCCAGTAGGAGCTAGTATCAACTGAATCCTTTGGCCAGAACGGCAAGATGACATAGTCGTCAGTAATCCAGGGGGAGGAGCTATAATTCTGAAATATGGCGCCCATGGTTCGCAGATACGTATCTCGCTCAGCTCGAGGTTGTAGCATCAATCCTTCGCGCATTGATAGTCGTGCAAGCGTCTCAGGACTTGTTTGGTGTATCTCTTTTGTTCTTAATAGTGCAGCAGACATCGGTGAGATTCCAAGTATGGCCAGGATATACGTGCTGCATGAGAGGATTGTAACCCAGTTCCACGAGCCGCCATTCCTTCGCCTCTGAAAGCCTCGACTAAGAGTTGTCCACCATGGTTTAGCCTTTTCCAGCAAAGTATAACGGGCAACCGGGATACCTCCGTTTGTTTTGGCCATTCTTGCAAAAGGTTCTGTCCGTTTTACAGCGCCGAGTATTATTCCTGTCAATTGCGTATAGACCACAGCGATCAGCGTGGGTATGAAATTCCAGCCCGGCATTGCTGAATCCTCAGCACACAGCCCGTTGTTACCATGGGAGTACCGATACAATGCGAATGTGATGGCTGCAGAGGTGATAGAAAACCCGGCAGCGGTAGTTATAAAGTACCAGCGTAGAGCAAAAGGCATCCATTGTATTTCTGCGTGTGTATTAGGACGAGCAGTGCAAATAAAGCCATATGAATACTTTCGTTCGCCGCCAGGCTCCACGGAGCTTACACTAGAAACATTGGAGATCGATGCGCGATGAGATCTGTGAGTATTCGTTCTGGAATGCGCTGTCGATGTTAATGGTAGCAATTGCTGAGTTTCCATCTCGTGATGGCGGTTTCCTCCGGTTTGAAGCTCGACTCCACGATGGGGGCCTTCTTTGGTATTTTCCATAGCAGCTCAAGGATGCAAGCGCTTGAGAAGCTTGTGACGGTTCGTAGTCTGGTCGAACTGTTGAACCGTATCGTCAGGAAAGTAAGGCTGAGGAGTAGGGATTGATGCATCCTGACAAATCTCTGGGAGGGTTGTTCTCGTTGGTCTCATGCCGTCTGCAAGTAAGATGTGACGTTTCAGGCGGCCCGTGTTCGGAGCGCAGCCAGATGTAGTGATACAACAGGACGTGGTAAGCTCGGCTTTGGAAGCGGACCAATAGAGCGAGCACCCACATTCCTTCGGTATACAATCGCTTGCATCGACCTGGCACTTTACGGAGCATTCGCCGGGCTCGCGCATGGTGCTTACAAGAATAGACATTCAACCGCCCCCACGATTAGGCGCCCACCCTTTCAGCCCCACTCCACACAAGGGAAAATCCAAACAGGTCCGCGGACTAAAGCAACATGAAAACATACGTTGTAGTATTAACAGCGTTATAGGGTTGTCTCGGATCAGGAGAACAATCAAGCCTCAAACAGGTGCGCGTCAAATTTTACGGCCCAACAAAGGATGATTTAATGAGGGGCCATCAATTTCCTCACTATCACATCAAAGCATGGCATGGTGGGAAGTTGTAGTCAAAATAGTCATGGAGCAAGGTTCGCATTGAAGGACTGGGCGCCAATTAAGTACAACCCGATCGCCAGCACAGGGCTTTCCCCCATACACTGTATGGATATCTTTCCCTCATAAGCGCGTAGCATTGATCATATCCCTCAACACGTCCCCTTCCAGACATAGCATGGTTATATCTTTGAGTCGTTGTCAAATGGTCTCATATTTCCTTTTCCTTTTTACTCCTACGCCGCCGGCACATGCCAGGTTGTCAAAGACAGGGTATGTAAGAGAAGCATCGACGAAACGGGTCAAGACATCTACCACTGGGTAGTGGTAGCGGGGGCAGCGGTCTCAGCACCCCAGCCCTCGTTGCCAGTCTGAGCATCGCCAGACGCAGCCCAGTCGGCAGTGTCAGCGTCCCAGCTGGTGCCAGGGGCAGCGGCAGCCTGGGCGGTGAAAGCACCGGCAGATGCGCCGGAGACCTCCCACTCGCTGGTGAAGCCTTCAGCGACGGGGCCAGCACCGACCTCATCGGCACCGGGGACCTTGGCCTCCTCGACACCAGCGCTGTCCTTGTTCTCCTCAGCCTCGGGGTCGCGGTAGAAGTACAAGTCAGTCATGACGTCCCACTCAGTCTCGCGGTTGGCGAGGGTACCGCGGAGGCGGAGGACCTCACGGGCAAGCATCCACCAGATGAGACCGATGGCGTGGCGTCCCTTGTTGTTGGTGGGGATAGCGACATCGACGTACTCGGTGGGGGAGTCTCCGTCACAGAGGGCCTGTTCTAAGTTAGTTTCCAAATCCTCTTCCTGATTCTACACGAGTTGCTTACAATGACGGGGATGTTGACGTAGGAAGCCTCCTTGATGGCCTGCGCGTCGGTGCGGGGGTCGGTGACGATGACCAGGCGGGGCTCACGGAACGAACGGGTGATGTAGTTGGTGAAGTTACCGGGGGTGAAGCGACCGGCGATGGCAGTGGCACCAGTGTGGGAAGCGAACTTCAGGACGGCACGCTGTCCGTAGGGACGGGCAGAGATGACACAGACTATTCATTCGTGTCAGCCAGAATCCTCGTCTGCCAATATTCGCATATTTCAAGATTATACATCTCGAATTGCGCGAGTAAACGTACTGTCGGCCGGGTTGTCAATGGCGACAATGATACGCGCGGCAAGGACAATCTTCTCCCAGGTCTTGCCAATGTTCAGGACGTTGACACCGTCGGGCCTGGTCTTCCACAGGTAAGGCTCCATGTGCACCTGGAGGTTCTTGGAACCAAGGTGGCACTGGGCAGCGAGGAGCATCTCAATGTCCTGCTGGGTGGGGTTGAAGATGGCGGGGAGGTTGGAAGGAGCCATTTTGACGGTTTGGCGCTGTACGAGCTGGTCGGTATACAGGAGTTGTCGGGTTGCGTGCGAGAGACTGAGTCGACGAACTTTCGTGTTCGCGATATTCGCATCGTGGTGGGAGCGCCTAGCCGCAAGCGGACTGGCGCAATGACGCGCCGGCATCGGCAAAACCAGTCGCCGGCCATGGATCCGCAAAAGATTCGAGGGTGGTGGCAGCGAGAGTGTAGCCAGCAATGCCGCCGCGAATACCTGCCCTGTCGTGCCTGCGGGCGCCGACGTGTATGTACAGGCTATCATCCATCACCCGCTTGTACTGACCTCTCCCCAGCTTTCTCCGCCACCAATCAACTCACCCTCCCCATCCGAACTTTCGCCTCCACATCGCACCTATACGCCGAGTCAGCCGAACGACAGAAGAAGCGCCTCGCGAACGATCCCTATATCGTCGCTCAGCGGAACAGGAAGAAGGCTGCCAATCTCACGCGCCGCGCTGAGCTCGAACAAGGCCGTGTAGCGAGTCTCGGAGACCCAGTCCGCGGTGTTGCAACACCATTCGTAGAGTCGTTCGACACTGGAAAGCCAATTACGTACGAAGAAGGCAAGAAGATACCCAAAGACCGGAAACACCTCAACTATGCCTTCGAGCCAGAGACTGTTAGGCAACAGTTGGACAGGAGCAAAGACTTGGCTGTTCCGCTGGGTATAATCCCGGAGGAGACCACGGCTCCCACAACCAAATGGTCCAACTCCATATTCGGCAAGACGCAGGCAATCCAATTGTCGGCCGACGAGATCGAGGAGCAAAGCAAGAAGGACCATGCTCGAGCTGCTGAGGCCATCGCCCGCATCACCGCTCTCGAAAACGGATCGAGCAAAGATCGTATGCGCGTGAACATCACACGCTGTGTAGAGACATTCGGGCGCCACAACACCGATAGGATATTCCCACCCAAGGCTCCGTCCTTGAGCCGGTCAGGTGCCGAAGAAGTCCGCGCCGTGCGCCCGGAAACAAACGTTGCAGCGACTGCAAAGCGCGTCGGGCCTGATACTGGGTCGTCCGAAGTCCAGATCGCCATCTTGACAGCAAAGATCAAGACCCTGGCAGACTTCCTACAAGCCCGAGGAAAGGGCGACAAGCACAACAAGCGGAACCTGCAATTGCTGGTGCACAGGAGGCAGAAGTTGCTACAATACCTGAGAAGGAAAGAGAGGGGTGGCCCCAGGTGGCAGCATTGTATCGAGACTCTTGGACTGACCGAAGGTACCTGGAGAGGCGAGATATCGTTGTGAGAGCAAACGAGTAGTCTTATCATCGCCCTTTCATCTGACACTCTTCACGTTTGCATCGATGTATTGTAGATAACTGCATCTACTCATTATGAGTATCTTCGCACATGTATGATATGAGTTGTCAAAGCACGCTTGCATGTACATTACTAAACGAGGTGGATCAATCATGTCCATGCTTTCCGTATCGCCTTCCCACCTTCCCATCTCAGCAAAGTCTAATCTCGCATCACCTCCCCCAGCTCTTGCGACTATGAAGGGCGCAATCACGTGAAGGGCGTAAATTTAGGCGTCCGCCAACTCTACACAATGTTCCGACTGTGAGGCTGCAGCACTACTTGGTTATATATCTGCAGAGGCATCACAATCTCGAAATCCGCTTTCCTCCTGTGATCCCAAGAAACTTGCAACGCCCCAAACAACAACAATGTCATCCCCACCACCCAACCCTCCACCCCAACCAAACCCCTGGTCCAGCCAACGCCTCCACTACCGCGCAATCCGCGCCTGCGACATAAACGTCTTCCACGCCTTCAGCGCCGACCACACCGGCTATGCAAACAGCAACTTCGACAACATCAAACTGCCCGGCCCTGCCGACTCTGAAAAATTCATGAAAGGTGTCCAAAACGACTGCCTTTTGGCTGCCATCATCTGGCTACCGCACTTGCCAGGAACGCTCTCTTTGGATGACGAAGACCGCGAGAAGGCGTTTGCGACAAGGAGGAAGCAGGGGGAGATCGTGGATGAAGAGTACGGCACCGCTGTGGGCGAAATCCATCTCGACATGTTACCGCCCCATAAACAACATCACCGCAACACGGAGATTGGGCTTGATATCTTGCCAATGTATCAGGGGAGGGGGTATGGGTCTGAGGCTATTCGGTGGGCGCTTGATTATGCGTTTAGGCGGGCGGGGTTGCATAGGGTTAAGGTTAGGGGGTTTAGCTGGAATGCGGGCGCGCTGAGGTTGTATGAGAGGTTGGGGTTTGTGGTTGAGGGGAGGGAGAGGGAGAGTGTGTGGTTTGAGGGGGGGTGGTGGGATATTGTTACGTTGGGGATGCTGGAGGGGGAGTGGAGGAAACTCGTGAGTTAGTTGGAAAGAATTCAGATATTACTCTGCTGCAATGACACGTGTTTTGCGTAGATAGTAATGACGGAATTGAGCAACAGGAAACTACGTTTCTCGCGTGCTCTGCTCGCGAATCAAGGCATACCGTACTGTAAGCCCCCACCTTCTACATCCCTAATAACCATCGTCGCATTATTCGCCCGTTTCTCCGCCGCATCATAAAGCGCTTGAATATCCTCCTTCCACATAGTCTCATTCATCCGAATAACCTTCCTATCATAAGTCATCATCCCATTAACCTCGCCTTCCACATCCGTAGTCTGCGTCCAGACCCCACCCGAGCAAGCAAAAAGATCAATCTGCTCTCGCAATTGGTTGAGCAAATCGTGGCAGCGGTAGTTCCACCAGTTGGTCCCATTGGTAAGCTCATATGCGGTTTGCTTCTCTAGGTCCTTGAACCAGGCGTGCGCGTAGTTGTCTTCGGGGAGTTGTGTGCCGATGCCGCCGAATTCGCCCTGGAGCCCGATGCGCGAACTGTCGTAGGCGGAGTCGTAGTTGTTGCCTTGGCGGGACCAGAATGGCGTGCCGCATTGGGGGGTGGAGTAGTGGTGGTTGTCGTCGAAGTCGCCGGCTGTGTGGTCTGTCCAACCACTTACAGAATTGACTAGACGGGTGGGGTCGATCTTTCTTACCATTTCTGTCAATGGGAATTCGGGCCATGGGGGCGAGGTATCCTGGCCCCATTCTTCGTTGTAGATTGTCCACGCGAAGATACTAGGATATGATTTGAGCTGCTCTACCATCAAAGCTAGCTGTCGGTCAAACTCCTTTTGTTCTGCGTCGCCTGCTAATCGCTTACTGCCACAGCCGTCTGGTAGATCTGGTCGTAGGGAAGGCATGTCTTGAATGACCAACATCCCCATCTCATCGCAAGCTCTGTAGAACAGGGCCGGTTCCACTTTGATATGCTTACGTACCATGTTGTAGCCAACATTCTTCAGCACCTTGAGATCGTACACCATGGCCTCGACACTTGGAGGCGTGTAAATTCCGTCTGGCCAGTACCCTTGATCGAGAGTACCGAAGGGGAAAACGAACTTTCCGTTCAGAAGTGGGCGCTGTATCCCGTTGATGGTACCGCGGGAAACAGTCCTGAAGCCGGTGTAGCTTTGGATGGTGTCGCTGGCCATTTTTATGGTGATATTGTACAGAGTGGGACTGTCCGGGGTCCAAAGTTCTGGTGATGGGACATTGAAGGTAAATGCGGATCCGCTAGTACCTTTGGCTGTCGCCTTGGCATCGGTTGAGCCCAGTTCATGGACTGTGATCTCGTATGGGATGTTCGTTAGGTTGGTGCTGCTGTGAACAGTCACGGTGACTTCGGTATGTTAGCAATGACCACCGGAGAGCACGTTCCATATTTACCGGTTCCATCCATATCCGCTGTTAGGTCCAGTTTCGAGATATGCTCTTTTGGTGTTGATTCAAGCCACACGGTCTGCCAGATACCACTGCACGGTGTGTACCATATCATGCCCTCTCGGTTCAACGTTTGCTTTCCGATCGGTATTTGGACCATATCCACATCCGTCGGATCGAAGGTGTACACCAGCCTGTGATGACCTTAGCTTTGCCTCCAATTCTCGGTTTACGATACTTACAGTTCGTTCGTCCCATTTGCGCTCAGGTATTGCGTGACGTCTACACTGAACTCAAAGTATCCACCTCTGTGGAAGCCAGCATTCTTGCCATTCACATAGATAGTGGCCTCGTAGTCAACAGCGCCAAAGTTCAAGATGACGTTGTTGCCGCTGGGCCATGATGATGGTACTGCGAATGATGTCTGGTACCAACTCCACATGCGACCCTTTCCCGTCACACCTTGGCTGCATCAGTAACCTGTCTAGCCGGAAGTCTGGACTGACATACCTGATAGAGCGCTCTCAAGGCAGAAGGGAACTAGGACCGGGTTTTCCAGTGTCTGCCCGAAAGGTGGTGATGCGTCCGACCCATTTGTAGTATTCCTGTAACCCCATACACCATTGAGGTTCTTCCAGTCTGTTCGCTGAAGGCGTGGTCGTGGATACTCTGGCCAAGGATTGGTCCCCACTGTGTCTGTCCATTCCGTCTTGAGTGGAGTATATCCAACCTTGTAGTCTGTCCGATTACTTTGACGCGGATGAATTGTATTGACAGTGGCAGCAACAGCTGACCAGGTCAACAACCCTGTAACAAGCCCAAAGCTGAGCAGCATGATGACGATATCGGTTGGCAGGTGCGCATCCAAGATGCGGTAAGGAACCGTTGAGATGCGGAGGACGACGGCGGCTTTTAAGCCTTGGGTGGGTTCATGACAACATGGTTCAATGGTACCTGTGACGGCTTTTGCAGCTGCACATTGGTATTCTTAGTTCTGGGAATAGCGGCGGGATGATCCTGGTGGCTGCACACCGTCGACGATCATGCTACTACTGAGGTAGCTCGGCGCATGTTTGGACAGGCCAGAGTAGTCGCGTGGCCGGGCCGGCTGATCTGATGCATGGCGTTCAGTATGCGTTTGCAGAGCATTCGGTTACTGCATAAGCCTGGCGCCTTGGAAACGACGAGGCTGATGGTGGACGTCGAAGAGGTGGTTCTACGTCAACGCCGTGGATGCATGCCTGACGCTTACCTACCTGCAGAGTGTCAGATGCATTGACGTAGTAGAACAAGTCTGATCAGCTGCGATCAGCGTCTTGGCTACAGGGCCGGTAGATTCCCCGCACCATACGGATCAAATGGGGCCGGATTTTGGGTTCGGATCAGCGAACAATGACCCGAAGGTGGCATGTAGACATTGCAGACAACAGTACGTTATAAACTATGAGTTGAAGAACATCGGGATACGTTTTGAATCAGTTAGGAAGGGACACCGTCGATACTATACCTGCGCAATAGACATGAAGTTGTTGGCGATAGTCTGATAGAGTCGTGCACATGTAGGATGCGGGGATACCCCGCCTCAGCAAATGCGGTCGATGAGATAAGCGTAAAGCTGCGACGATCTCGTATGCGGCTCAGAGATACACTGAGGAACCAAAAGTCTGCAGATGTTCGTTGTAAGGTATTAGGTATATTCGTGCTACGTTGTAGGAAACTTGAACAGTAAACTCGCTGAGCTGTCAGGATCGTACAGGGCACGCGTATGTGGGCGTCGGTGTGGGGCACTTCACATGTGCTGCTGCTCACTACATGCCTGTAACATCGGCATTCTCTAGCCGTATGCATGCCCGCCATTCGCATGATAGCAGTGCTCAGGTCGCTCACCACCTTCCTATTTCTCTTGCGATGTCACCCCGTGCTGTAAGGCTGGTACCGCCACGTGCCACCCAAGACTGCACTGCATACAACCCCGCAATCTATAGCAACTTCGCGGGTGCCTAGGTATGCTCAGATGATGAAGATGCAAGTGGCGGTTGAACGCGATGCCTGCTCGATTCTAACATTATGGGTTTCGATCCTGCAGAATCTCATGGCATCAGCATGAACGGCTTACTCCACGACTTCCCCTTCGTGGCTGATGAAGTCGGTCTAGAAGGGCTTGAAGAGCTTGGAAACATTGGCGACATCGGGGAACGTGGTGATGTCGGTGAAGTGGGAGAGCTTGGTGGTATTGGAGCTTCCCTTGGTGATTCATATGCTCTGCCAATTTGGGCTTGTGTGGCTATGGGTTCTAGCGTTTTTATCGAAGCGCTATCATCTTCTTCGATACCGAACAAGGTCGTCCGGTCGGAATACGAGTTGAGTATCGAGCTTACACGCGTCGTGCTCGAGCGTATGGTATCCGCGTCAGAGGTACTCGAACTCGTTGAAGTCATTGTCGACATCGTCATTAGTGACGCCCTATCCGAGCCGGAATACGACGATGCCGCTACTCCGATATCATGCTTGTGAGCGCCGCAATGGATGTCGGGTATGGATGTGTTCTCAAATAGAATGTCGAAGATCTTGTCGCGTACATCACGCGCCGCAGGGCGAAGCATGGGTGCTTTGCTCAACATACTTCGAATGACCTGTAATATGGGAGGAATCGCACGAAATGCGTCGTCGTCATGCTCGAATGAGGCCTTTTCGAGTGTGTTCATCCAAGTTTCTACCTTGTCGAGGTTGACATGATACGATGAATCCGTTCGAGAGTTCTTGCCGCCAGTATTGGTCCTTTGCTTCGATGTGCGGTGCTTCACGAAGTCGTGAGGCTTCTTCTTCAGCATGAATGTGATGATCTCCAGGAAAACACAACCAAGCGAGAACACATCTGCCTTCTCGGTCTCGTGTACCCGCGACCGTTTCTTCGGTGTAGGCTTGGCCTTCGACTTCTTGAATCCAAAGTTGAAACCGGAGAAGTCCGTTGTAGGTGCTTTGGTAAGCTTCTGCCGTTGTGAGTTATTACTGCCGGATGACCCAGACGAACTCTTGCTAATCATCGAAGCATGTCGACCATTTGGGATAGTGGGTGAAGGCACAGGGTCATTGGGGTCGAAAGGTCCTGTGCTCATGTGTGTCTCTGGCGCACTGTATACGTAGGCGTCCATTGCGTCAGGCTTCTTGTCTTTTTGAAACGTCTCAAGGCTACCGATGTCGCTGAATGCTATCGCATTCTGCTCGTCAATGAGGATGTTTGACGGTCGAATGGCGGAGTGGCAGAATCCATTTTGATGCAGCGTTGCAATGGCGTCTGCCAGACAATGCAGCCAATTCAGTACCAGCCATCTCCGGTCAGGCTTCAACAACTTCTGGTACTGAGTCGGGTTGCGGTGGTCGATGAAAGTGCGAAGAGTATGCTGCCCTACAAAGTTGGTGACGATGTAACCAACACCTTTGGAGGTATACGAGGCCCAGATCGGCGCAAGATGCTCATGCTCGACCATCCTTGCGCTTTCGACATCCATTTTGAAGTCCTCTTCGAACGCGTCCGGTGTTTCTGGGTCGCCCAGCGGAAATCGCCTGCGAACGTAGATTTCCCTTGCCTTCTTCGGTAGGTGCATACGTTGCCAGGCCTGTAAGCTCACTGCCACTGGCAGAGACATTACGTTCTCGACTGGAATCTCCTCGTTGGGCGCATAATCGATATGTATGCCTTCCCGCAATTCTCTTAGGAGAAATGTGAATTGTGTGTGGTAGAAGCGAGCATCGGCGTGGTTATCGCGGCGATTTGAAAGTGAAAGCTGCTCAATGTCGTCCATTTCCAGAGGTAAATCATCGTCGTCCCACGATCTGTCAACAACCGCGAAGATCCTATCCGCTTCGCCAATCTCGACCAAGATCAGAAACAGTCGTCTTGCTTTCTCCAGAATCCATTCGATGTAGGTGTCATCGCTCAGATCGCCGAAGCCGACAGGTTGTGTGAGACGTTCCCTCTCTTTTGGTTGTAGCCTTGAAGTGACGAAATCATGGTTGACCTTCTCGTTAATTCGCTCCTCGGTCCACCATATCTGCTGGAGAGCGTGCTGCGGGGTGACGAGGCTGTGCCCAGCGTATCCATAGATCAGGGCATTCAAGGCGACCGTTTGGTCGTTGACGACGTTTGTCAATGTCCTCGCACTCATTGTGCCGATTGAAGGGTTGTGGTGGAGGTCTTATGTCTGCGAGCCCCGCGTGTTAGTACAAGACACGAGTCGTGCGCCGAGTGGTGAGCTGGTGATCATCTCCAGGAAGAAGAAAATCGGATGACGGAGAGAGTGGCTGTAGTATGGAGTAAGACAATGCTGTTGTCAGGCGTCAGCGGGGCCAGAAACATCGGCTGTTGATTGTGGTACACAATTTGATCCGCCTCTCGGAACGCCTCTGGTTGTGGCAAGCGGCATGGCGACGAATACATGGCGTCGGGTCGCCGCTTAGAGACCAATCACCAGAAGAAGGGCAATAGAAGGCGCATGCTTGAGCGTCGTTGGCATAGGGCGAGGTAGGGCCTTTTGCCTGGAAAGGTCTGCGTGGCCCCGAAAGCGGCCGCCATGTGCAACGTGACCAGGGTGTTTCCAGGCGGAGGGTTGATAAGACATGGTGCAGCAAGCGAATTACAGACGCAGGGAGACGGATGCTAAACTAGCATACCAATAAGTTTTGCGGAGGGCCGTTCCTGGAGCGGGGCGCATCGCGTTTAGCAGTGGGCGGTGGCAGCTATTGTGCACGCCAACCCTCCCCAAGGGCGGCTAAAGGTGTGAATGCAGTCTGTCGCCAGGCTCTAGTTTTCCGTCTAGCTTGGTGTTGCCTCTTTAGTCGTATCTCGCGATGTTTCTGGTCATTTCGCGAGATCGAAGATTGGGCAGGCTCCCCTTGAAGGCTGTCGCAATCACAGGAAAGCTGCTGGTGCTGACAGCGGCGGATCAGCACCTAGATGCGGCTCAATTTTGCATCACCCGATGCTCATGGCGCGATACCGCCCGCAGTCGCTATCATACAGTAGCACCATGCAGGCGACTGGCAGCGATTGGAGATAGGATACACCCGGTCGGGACGTCAGAACCGAGGCTACACAAGATGCCAACTCGACATAAGATGAGATGACGCCCTTGATAGATGAAAGCAAATTGCGGCGTGTCCATGGAATAACTGTATAGACGGCGACATCTCGGCTTGGTGGCATGAATGATTACTGTACTGGTGGAATGGCGTCTGATGGTGTGCGAAAAACGGCGCAATGACTCGCGACCGGACGCCTGAGGCGGGCTGTAGTTTGGGGAGCCCGGGCGCAGCGGAAGCACAACAGAATGTGGCGTTGCACAGACAGCTGTCGGTCGCCATCCAGAGATCCTTCAGACGCAGTTGCGTGGAGTTCAATGTCGGTGACTCTTTCTAGACGCGGCGATTCGATCGCTGGGCAGAGGAAGGAGCTCTCTGAAGGCGGCAATCTGCGACTGCCTCTTCGCGACCAGCCCTGGAAAGCACGGCCAACCCCACGTCTCCCATTTTGACGGTTCGCCCACAATTTTTGCGACCACTGCCAATTCACACGTGCGCTGTCAGTCTGCACGTCGACTTGAGCAATGATCTTCCGACGGACAGCTGCTAGTCGTTAGACACCGAAGAGTGCCCGCCGGACGGGTTCAATCATCACCAGAAAGAGCAGTGAAGAAAAATCATCTCAAATTGTTCTGGCGCACTCGTCATCAAGATCTTTCACAAATCGGTATAATGGATGCATCCACCCGGTCTAGATACCGACACACTGCAGTCTGCTCGATCCATCTGAGGTGCTCTACTCTTCAATATCTCGAACCCATCTTCCATTCCTCAAGCAGGATTGATGGAAAAGAATATGTTCCCCTCGCTCGGAGCCTTCGTAAGCTGATTGCCTCCTGGATGAATCCCATTCGGCCACACAATGCTACCCCCATTATCTCCAGTAACATCTAATCGGCTACCCGCGAATGGTGCCCCGAAGACAGTGCTGAGATCGTACCACACCGTTCCGCCATCCAGGTTGTATGCCCACACCTGCTGAGGAGCACCGGAGTTTAGACCCTCCGCCTCTTTCGTCATCTTGATCGCAATGCCTCCAGACTTCTCGTCATGGTGCATCTCTTCCCAGTAGATACCGCCTGTGGCTGTCAGCGGAGACGAAGTCAAAGCTCGCGTGTGTCCTACCAGCTTTGATATCGTGGCGGGGACCGACTGTGCCGCCGACGGACCAAACATAGATGGGGTCTAGAGAGTTGTTCAATACGACAGCGATGCCGGTAGCCCTGACTGAGGCTATCAGGGCCAGGAGGCTGGGGATGATGAGGCGCATGATGTACGCTGTGTCCAAAGCGAGGGTGGTGAACGAGCGACTCCGATGAAATATGAGACCAAGCAGAAGATGCCTCCACAGCAGAGCGACAGTGCAGCTCGAGGCTTTCACTCCTCCGTTTTATACCGCCCTCAGCCATCGTCAAAGTCCCTCCAACAGCCCCACGACTAACCCGCAAGTCCTCATACGAGCATCAATCACGCGTTGACTCCATGCTTAACAGTTCGCGAAGCCGTGTACGGGACGACATATTCCAATGCCAGCATGTACAGACCAATCCAGAGGTCCTCTTTCTTCCGAGCAAGGTTACACAGCAGATGGACAAGCATGTATGTTGTGACACTGTACTGCCTTCGGATGATTTCAATACTCCGATATAGTGCTCGGTTGGCGGCGCATGACGATGTGTTGGTTGGCAATACATTTAATATGGCTGTTTAGATTTATCGGACGACAATGGCTTTGGCTCGCTTGTCGATAACAGCAGAGCATGTTTGCCGATGCATCCTTGCAGCAGCGTCGCTACACGAGGCTTCTCAGTTGAACGCTCCATTGTGTACGATGCCGTTGCTGCCTTGCATGCGATACACTAGCCGAGGATTGTTGTGGTGCTGGCGATCTGCTGGTCGCAGATACTGCCCGAATTATCAGGCAGCAGCTTTGCAGCTTCAATACATCGTGCAGCTGAACTGTTGCAGTGTCCTTCAAGGGAAGTCCTGCTTGAAGTTTCGCGGGGTCGACCCTCACCAACACTTCAATGTTGGAATAAAGATAAGCTGGCTGCTCAGACTCGGGGTCAGGTCAGGCTGGAGTAGGCGCAGTTGTAGTAAGGTCAGCCCTTTGGGTACGAGGCGATCGGCATGTTTGCTAGGTAGATCTTTTGTGCGGAACGATAACAGATGTATTGAATAGAAAGAGGCGATAAGCATAGCAGCGCATTTTGCCTGGTTCAATGAAGATTCGAGTGTGTATCAGTCGAGACTGGCAGGTGCGACCTGCACCAGCCTTTCCTGGTTAGCGTCTTGGCATTGCGATCTGTCAGGTCATCGACATTCTACGCTCGACACAACATCAGTAGCTATGATGACGCGCATTCGTTCACCCTCTGCAGTATTGGTTGATCGTCATTCGATCGTCTATCAGATGTGACGCGTGACAATGGCATTGATCTTTTTGCAGTTGCGGGCCGATGGGACTGCGATAACTACGTCGATGGAACTCAAGGCACCAGCGTTTCAACGCTGTTGATTCGCGACTCACTGCCACGGCTTCGCATGCGCCCCTTGAAAGTGCGATGCTACGTACACAAAAGCTGCATACGAACTCCACTCCGCTGCTTTGCGTTAGATTCAGCATAGCCCGACGCCCGACTCTGAGATGCACCACTCACAGCGAGGTTCATCGAGACACGCGAGCGACCCCATGCTGAAGCTGCTTCGTGACGGCGTTTTGTCAGCCCCGAGTAGCTTCAATGCCGGATTGTATACGCGGTTCTCTCCTCACCTTTGCACATAAGTTACTGAAGACGCCTTTTCATCTCGATACTCAATAGCATCCAGACGGGAAGTCAGTACTACAACATGGCTCCAACAAAGGACGACTGCGACTGCCCAAGTCCAATCCTGTGGGAATTCCCGGCGCCAGGCAACCAGGATCTGATGCCTAGCAAGCACCCTCAAAGTTCTAGCTTCGAGATCGAGCAGTACCTGGAGGCTTCCGCTCACGTCCCCCCTACTTCCGGCTTTGGTACCGTCCCGGTGTACATCAACGACGTTATCGAGCCTACCTGGCCCTGGGACTTCAATGTTCCCGCTGCCAGTCACCGGAACCTGTACTGCAAACCCTGTTTGCAGGGAAGTAGGGACAACACACGTCAGAAAGAGTTTGATTGGGAGTCTTGCTGTAAGTCCATTCCACAGCACAGCTCGAAGTGCCGAACGAGACACTCGTGTACACGACGAGACGGATCTGACCGTTACACTAGACGAGAAACCGGGGTATGGCGGGATATGGTCCACAAGCTTCGACGTGATGGGATCAGGCATGGCGAAAGTTCCAATCAAATTCGAGTTCAAGCCTGAGGCGGATACCATGGTCTGCGCCTTGGGTTTTCCTGGCATGCTTGAAGGAGGCCTCTCGCAGGCCTTCCCCGTCATCAACAAGCAGCCACCATCAGACAGAGGACGGCAGCTATTCACGGAAGATGATCCTTTAGGTGTGCCATGGAAGGGTGATGAGGCAGCACCATTGGGGATGCACTACATCATCGGCACCGTATTGGTGTTGGCGCTTTGCATAGCGTTCTCCGCTCGGCTCTTCTGGCAGAAACGGAAGCAGAGGAAGGCGTCGCAGGCTCTGATGGCTCAAGCTGAGAGCGATGGTCTCATGGAGGGTAGTAAGACGAGCTATACCGATGATATGTAGGCTGTTAGATGTTCAATTGAGTGGGGTCGTCATGCGTCCAACACGCTGAGGGCATAGCTGTAGCCATAGTAGCGATACACGATACACGAGGATTCAACTCTTCTTCCATTGATGTAGCTCACTTGATATACAGCTGTTTCCGGCGTGGGTGGAGATGTCGAGCAGTATGCTAAAATTAGTGGTGCAGGTGTGGGGTGGGCTAGCTGCGGGAGACGGCAAGCGGAGCGTCCCAATCCAGACCGGCCGGCGTCGCGACTTCCAGTTGACGTGAACAACGCAGCTGAGACTCCGCAAACAACTGTCATTCCATTCTGGCCCACTTTGTTGGTAGCGTAGCGTCCGCAATATCATCTTTCTCCTCCCTCATTTTGTCCTCGCATTTAGGCAAAGCTTCACAGGTGGACGCGTAGAATGGCGTCCCCTATGCTTGAGAGTCGCATCGAACCGCACAAGAAGGCGCACTTCAGCCTGCATATCAGCGACCGCATAACAGGCAGCGACGACGCGCCAGGAGAATTTAGCAGCGTTAAATGTGAGTCTTGCCCGCATCATCTATCTCCTTGTGCGCTTTCTAATACAGAGCGTAGACAACCACAAGCCCCCACAAACATCCGACTCGCGCTCGACAACGCTTACTTCGCCCTCGTCGACCGGCCTATACAACCTCCGCATCGACGATACGAACAGCTCGGGTGACAAAGACATCTTCACATTCACAGGGCAGAAGTCACAACCCAAGAAGTCATACGTCCTCGTCTTCGATCCCGCCAGCCAGCAGGCCACGCTCGAGCCTCTGTCCAGCAGCTACACCTTCAACCTCGCCACCAAGAACGGCAAGGACGTCTCGTCACAACACGCCAAGATATATCCCAAGAAACTCAAGGGTGACGCAGAGAGCAAAGATGGCGAGGAGGATCTCTTCGGCGAGGCGGCGGCTGACGACGAGGGAGGGGACCCCGACGCAGACAACCCCTACGACTTCCGACACTTCTTGAGTAAGGAAAAGGAGAAACGGGGCGACGAGTCCGAATACAAGTACGCGTCTTCGCCAGACTACCGGACAGGTACAGGCAGCGCCGTCAATACACCACAGTTTGGGGCCCGCGCATCTGCGACTGCAGCTCCAGCGCGGAAGGCTGCTGCTATACCGGCGCCCAAGAAGCGCAAGACAGCGGCAACGAACCCCATGGTCAAGCCCAAGAAGACGCAAGCCACACCAGCCGTCCGCCTGCAGCGCACCGCGACCGACACAACACCAAAGCCCAAAGCCAAGCCCGCAGCACCGCCAGCGTCGAGAATCAAATCCTCCGAAGTCATACACTCGTCTGACGAATCCGACGGTGAAGCAGCTTCCTCGCCAGCACATCCATCGCCTCCTCACAAACAACATCAGCAACACCACGAGTCAGACGACGACGATGACGCAGAAGGCGAGTCCGACGATGACGGTGGCCTCGAGATCGAAGTGCCCGATGCACGCCCACCACGACACAACAAGGGCGCAATGGCATCTCTCGGCTCAAACCTCAATGCAGGTTACCTCCGCTCCCCCTCCAACGGCCCGATATCGCTCGCCAGCGCCGCCAACAGCGACGGCGAAGGCTCGCCGAACCCCCGCCGCAATCACAACGCTCAAGACGAGATCGACTTTGGTGATCTGGGCGGCGACGATGCGGAAGGTGAGGATGACGACGAGGACGATTACAACAGAGATATCGAACCTATGGACATTGGTCCACCGGCGCGACAGGAGACGGGGGGCCATGACCGCAAGTCTAGCATGGCTGGTGAAGCGGCGGCAGCGGATGATGACGAGGATGATCTCGAAGAGCTTATGAGAAGGGGTTTGATGGGTGGGGACAGCAGTGAAGAGAGTGAGGAGGAGTGAGCACATTATTATTATGGTTCGACATTCGTCTACTTGATGGCCCACGTTCCTGTATATGGTCCTCGATCACATCGCTTGCCCGACCGTCCCTGCCGTGGGCGTCAACCCCACTTGTGTGTCACCAAGAGGAGATGAGGGTGAAGATGACTCTCGCGCAAGTTGTTGTTGCGGCGTGGGAAAGACCATCGGCTCAATCGGCCCAGGCTGTGATATCGGTGCCGCCATCTTCTCTGGATGTCGATGCTCGATCTCCCGGTCTTGCTGTACGAGGTTGCAACTGAAGCAGCACGCAGCGCACAAAAAGTCCTTCTTTCCACTGCCTCCAAGCCCGTATTTCTCTCGGAGATGTCGTCGATTACGATAAGGCAGGACGATGGTTCCGCCGCAGCAACAACACCAACAGGACCGGCAGAAACATTTCCAACACTTTGCGTCGTTTAGCATGGGATCGACGATGGAAGGAAGAGTGGCTTACATCTGCATTGCAACAATTGTATTCCTCCATGTCTCCGTCGTGGTCGTCTCGGTACCGAATCTTCCCGTACAAGATCCATGGACAGCAGTATGCCAGCCAACCTGTGAAAGTCTATCAGTCGGATGGGAACTCATACTGCAGGATGGAGACTCGCACCTGTGCTAGCTGGAGTACAGCAGTCGAGCCAGTTCTGATGCCACTCTGCCATAGTAGTGTAGTGCTTGGGCTATCTAGCTCGTATGGTTATCGAGAGGTTGATGGTAGGTTCTTGCATCAACACCGACGAAGAATATAAAGCTTGTATGACTCCATCCTGCGCTCGGCCCCGTCGATGACTGAGATACTTGTGTGACACTGGTATGTTGGTTCGTTGATATATATGGTCTGAGCGTCGGATGTTTTCAACCAGGTAGAAGCACGGCAGTCAGTTTCGAGGGAAGAGGGAGTGGTTTTGGTGTACATGTCGTTTTGTCCTTTTTTTGGAATCCCACACTCTTTCGATGTATCGATTTAGTTGCTCCTATGGTAATGCCGTCCATGTGCATGACGCGTGTTATTAGGTCAGACTAACGCCTGGGGTTTTCAGGACACACACAACAAAGGAGCGGTAAGTGGGACGAGGAGCATGTGCCCAATTTCTGTGTTCTCATATCGCCGCAGCCATCGGACTTACATAACCCAGAAAAAGACCGAGGCAAAGAAGTCATGCCGTCGCCGTTTCGCAACACACGTTTGGGAACTCGTCAATGACAGCTCTCAAACAGCTCCGTCGCACTCAACCGCATACTGCTGCTAACCTTACTTCCCCTCCTCACATGCTTCGACGCAAACGCCCTAATCACAAGTTAGCACTACCTTCACATAATATACAAATCAACACTCGAACCACTTACACATCCCCAACAATCTTTCTCAAAACCAGACTATCCACCCATTCGCCCTTGATCTGCGTCTTCTCCTTCGTCAGGCTATGTCTTTCGAACCCCAACCTCTCCGCCAACTTCCAACTTCCCTCGTTCCGGGGATCGCACTCAATCTCCATCTCCAGCTTCCCTTGGTTCTGCAGTCGCTCTTTTAGGGCGTCGATGAAGGCTGTCATGGCTTCTGTGGCGTAGCCCTGTCCTTGCATTGACGATAAGAAGGAGAACCAGAGCTTGGCGTGGGTGACGGGTTTGATGGTAGTTTCACCTGGGAGGGAGTCGGAATTTGCTTGAGATGTTTTGGCACCTACGCGGCCGATGAATTGTTCGTCGAGTGTCTCGACAGCGAGTTCGTACTTCGTTCGTGGCACGTCGTTGTGGTTGCGGATGTTTTCCAAGACGAGCTCGCGAGCTTGTTGGCGTGTGCGTGGGGGCCATTCCTGGTAACGTGCGTTTTGATCGTTTCCTTCGAGGAGAAAGTAGCCTTCCTCGTCCTTCATCACGAACTCGCGGAGGAGCAGACGCGGTGTTTTGATGGCGCCGAAGCGCTCGCCTTTCACGTTTGCGCGGGCGATGGCTGCGAGTTCTTCTTTTGTGAAGGTACCTGAGGCCTTGAGGATCTTCTGGATCACATTTCCCTTGGCGACCATGTAGTCGACGATGTTGTTCGCTTTGGCTGCAAGTTCAAGCTTCACTCGCGCGTACTCATCCCTCAACTCGTTGTCAGAGCGTAGCGTATCTCGCAAGCTGAGGTGGTTGCGCGTTTGTGCAACACCGTCAACACACAAGTAAACGTTGTGGCGATTAGATTGGTTGGGGTCTTTGAAGGCATGACGGTCCACAATCCCCAGCTCTCCAAGGTAGTCGAATCTTCCTTTCTCGATGAGAGCGTCAATAGCAGGCTGAACATTGTCGCGAGTGACGATGATGTCAACATCGATGATAGGTTTGGCGACAAGTCCCGGTACTGATGTACTACCCACGTGCTCGATCGAGAGGTAGTCGATGTCCTGCAGATGATGTTCCAACTCTGACTTGATAGTTTCGAATTGCTGCGGCCATTCCTTGTTGTATTGCTCGATGATGACGGACATTCTTGACGATAGAAGAGAGGCGTATAGTAAAGCACTAATCAAGTCGGCGGCGCCTGGTCGAGGTTGAACAGGTGAATGTGTCGGCTAAACCTACCAAGCTTGTGGAACGCTCTCGCTTCTCACCCGGGCGCGCCCGAGGGGTGCAGGAGCAAGAATGTCGGTGTAACAAAAAGCATGAAAAGAGCGCAGAGACAAGCAAGATAGCGGAAACCCGAGATTGAGGTGGTACATGGAGCCAAGATGCCGCTTGGGCGCAAAGGGCGAATGCAACGCGGAGATACGGGCAAGACTCCGACCCGCTTGCTTTGATTGCGCTCCAGCCTCCAGACTTGTTTTGAACTAATCATACTCTTCAATCTTGATCACAGGTATGTCTGCGTACGGCGGAGGCGCATCTCGGCCCAACAGAGCAGTCTCGGCCTCTGAGTCTGTGCCAGGCTTTTCCTGCTGTCTCTGCAGAAACAGGCGACGTGCCATGACGAGGCTAGCCGCAAGCAGTGCAAGGAGCGGGAGAAGTAGGGCATCCTTTCCAACCTGTATTTTGCCAACAAAAGCGTTCCAGGCCCTCGACAACGTGCCAATTCTACCGTACTCGTCCCATTCACGTGGGTCAAATGTTGTTTGCATCATGGCCAGCTTGCCACACTTCATCCTCGGCGGTGGCATCTTGCCCTTTGCGGAGACGACTAGTACTTCTTCGATGGAGAGGATGTGTCCACCGACCAGGTTCTCATCGTACTCCTTGCGCATCAAGACCTGCACAATCTTCTGGCCCAATTTGATTGGCTCAGCGGTCTCTCCCCAGGGCAAGCCCGTCACATTGAACTGAAGCCACCAAAGTTCAGGCTCCTCAGCGCGGAAGATGGTATGCTCGTATTGTAGGGGAAACATTATCCTGCTATGCTTCTTCGGATTTGAGGCGTCTTCGGAATCCGCATCCGTCTCTTCCTGCTCCACCTCGGTGGTGACCTGCTTCGCGTTTATGTTGAGAGGCATGGGATCGAGAGGGAATATGCGCTGGTCGTTGAGAAGTAACGCATCGTTAATCTCGGTCAAGACGAACTTAAGCAACTGGTCACGGTCAGTCGTATTCATTCTAAGGGCTGTAGAGTGCACTTACTAGAGAGTTCTTTGGTGCCGGATGCTGCCATTCTGCCTTATGGGGACTCGTCCAGGCACGCAGCGGGCATCCCACGCATTCCAGCTTCACGGTGTATTCGCGGCCAGCCTCCTCTTCAATGACTACGTCATGGTCCGATGTTGTCGGAGGAGTGATGGCTGCCGCAGCCAGTGCCGAGAGACCGAGAAGAGCAAAAGGACGCATGGTGACGTTAACTGAAGACGAAAAGGAAGAGGAAATCACAACACAGCTCAAAGAAGTGAAGTTCGCACAAGGAGGCGGGACATGGCCGACGATGCCGGGCGACGCGTAACAAGCCTCGGGCTACGGCAACGCTAGCGCAGGGATCACCAGCTTGAGCGTGGGGAATGCTCATTCTAGAAGCCGCTCTCCTACCAGGATCCTGTTCACGTCGACATCGCCGGTGTCAAACTTCACAGCTTTCGCAATCGATGACATTTTGGTTTACACACTTCTAACTCGGGTAACGATGGTCGCTGACACGTACCATTCACCACTCATTCATCATCGATTGTGATAGATGTGCAATCAGGTCGCTCTTGCAGGATAATGCGACTACCCATCACGGGGACATGCTGATGCGGAGCAGGACAATGAGACGTAATCTGGTAGTTCTGTATCATGATCTCAACACTGGTGCAATTCCTAAATACCCTGTATTCGCTGAATACATCTGTAGTGATCGATAGAACATGCGGCTACCCATCACTGCTGCACGTCTGACCGGAAGATGATCGCCTTCGAGGTGAATCGACGAAGCCCTCTATCGACACCGTGACTATCCAAGTACGCCCTCCGCTCAGACCTAGGAAAATGGCAGACCAACATACCAATGTCGCATGATGTATTAGTCATCGACGAGATTAGAGCATAGCATAGAGCCATAGAAACTTTACATTCTTCGTTCCTAGATAGGTATCAATAGGTGCAATACCACATATACGCAATAAAACGAGGCATCAAAAGAGTGTGGGATTTCGAAACGAACTGCGAAGCAATATGTACATCAAGACTACCCCCTCTTCCGTCGAAACAAACCAAAGAATCTGTCATCTTGAGGTCCTGCAAACCCACTACCTGATCCTGCCGCCTCCTCTTTCGCTCTCACTCCTTCATCCCATACCTATCTAGATCGGGGTAGCGGTACTAATATCGATCAAAGTAATCGGCTCAAGATCATTCGGCGTAGGCGCAGCAGCCACATCCCCATCGTCCGTAGTCGTGCCTGCCTCAGTAGGCAGGGTAATTAACGTGATCGGTGCAAAGTCATCGCTGGTAGTCGCCGGCGCGCTCACATCCGTGGTAGTGACGTTGGGAAAGGTTCCGTTGGCGGTGGGGAAGGCAGTGACGGTGACGGTCAGTGTGGTGGTCACGGTTATGGTATGGGTGTTGGACCAGGACTTTGTTCCCCAGTGTGCGGCGCGGGGGTGGAGGTCGGGAGTGAGGCGTTTGAGGGGCGCTACGAGGGCGAGAGAGGTGGGGATGAGAGGGAGAAGAAATAGGGACTTCATAGTGGGAATTATGGGGGGTGGAGTGAAGGATAGTGTGTTGGTTGATGAGATGATAGGACAAGATGAAGAGGGTAGGATATATAGTCTTTCGGGCCTTGTTCGAATACGTCAATCTGAAGCTGGATATATGGAGGCTGATATCTTGACGCGTAAACTCGCAGATATCTCACACGTTCTGCAAGCTACGGAGTACACTGAGCATGTGCCTGTCAGACGCCTTCCGCTGCTTCAAGCAAGTCGCTGTACGCATATCCAGTGATATCCATCAACTGCTCGTAAGACCACGTGTCGTAGCAAGCCACATATTCAGAAAGGAGCCCACACTACACAGGCACCTTATCCTCATGACTAGATGTCTCTTGCAGCAATGCTCGAGCTGATGGAGCCGCCAAGACTACGCGTACTAGATGAGCGTCGGACTTCGCGTAGACTGAGTCTTACGGGCGCAGTGTTCACTCCCGTGTCCCTATCTACGAGAACGCATAAGCGGACCTTTTGCGAAGTCCGTACCCGTGTTACTGAAGCTCCTGCTGACATGGAGGGCGCAAACATACGGCCGTGAAAACAGGTGGACTGTCGCCAGAGGACTTTGGCGCGAGCGCACTCGCTCTAGATAATGCGGTGGGACATGCACGCCTCTCCAGAAAATGACTCGCCATGGACTGAATGGATGCCAGTGGATTTGATCGTGATTGCCGATGGACGAGCGATGCAGGACAAAGTTGAAAGGTGCCCAGGTGAGGAGGCTGGCACGTGGCTGGGCTCGGGCGGATCTGCCCCACTGTGCGTATGATGTCATCAAGTTCTTCCATCCGCTCTCCATCATCTCGGCCCCTTCTTTCACACTTGGACAGTCGCGACAACGCGCAGAACTGGCTCAACCCGCATCATCTTTCAGATTCATATACGATTAGATACTAATAATATCACCACCTGTGGACAGACGACGCCCTCATACAATGCCTCAATATCTGCATCATGTTCCCTATATCCCTGACCACCATGGCGCACATTCGGCAAGGCTGGAAAGCGGCGTGGTTGCGGCGGTGTAACAGGACTCAGTGAGTGCCGCGCACCCATTGGACACTGTTAAGAAGATGACGCATATGAAGAGAACTATTGGTGCCCGCTCGTGTTCCAAGTTGAGATGCCAATTTTCATACCTCATGCCCGCCACGACTGGGACTCGAGATTCCACGCACTCTGGCACCGCTTGCAACATTCTGTCTGGCTATCATGTTCTGGCACGAGAATGGTATACCTTCAGCGGTGGAGCGTACAAAGACGAGCTTCCAGTCTCGCCACGATGGTGTAGCTTTTCGTAAGCCGAAGGAGATGTTCCTGGTAAACTTACTTTCCCTTCGCTCTTCTTTGGGAGCCACTAACATCTTATAGCGTATACGATGCGAGAGCTACACATATGAACCTCTGCCCATGCCCTCAAGCATCCGCGTTCTTCAGATAGACCCGGGAGCGTCTTCCGATCCGATCACTTGCCACTTCCGTGTTGTAAACCTGGAGGAATCCCCAAGTTTTACCGCCCTCTCATATTCATGGCAGAAAGACACTTCTTTGCTGCAAACCAATCTCTGTCGAAAAGGGGTCATATTAGACCCAACTTTCGGTTTTTATCAGGGACTCGTCAAGGGGCTCCTGGGATTTAACACCGGCGTCGACGATATCTGGCAAAACACAGTGCGAAAAACCGAACATGTATGGGAAAAGTACACCAGGGGCAACGCAGGAGACGCGAAACCTATATTTTGTGACGGGAAAAAGATGATGATACAGGCCAATCTTTACGAAGCCATGGTTCGCTTGCGGCGTTTGCGACCCACCAACTACTGGATTGACGCCGTCTGCATCAACCAGCGGGATCTTCGCGAGCGAAGTCAGCAAGTCCAAATGATGGGGAGAATCTATGGTTGCGCAGAGGAAGTGGTGGTCTGGCTTGGTAACATGACGAGCCTTGCGGCCCATCCCTTCCAGACCTTGTTCTCGCTATTTGGGCCAAAAGTGGATGAGAGAAATGCCGTGACAGGAAACCCAACTGAAGGCGAAGAAATTCGCAATGATTCAGCTGTGGTAGTAACCGATGAAGAGCTGGACACGGTGGCCAAAGAGTATGGCTTAAGTAGGGACGGACTCGAGTCCATACTCAGAGTGACAGCCTTTGTGCTCCTCACTCGTCGCTGGTTTCGTCGCCTGTGGGTCGTTCAGGAGTCACGTCAAGCTCGTCAAACTTTGTTCTTGTTTGGCGAGTCGCAATTCGGCGCTAATCTGATTTTATCAGTGCTGAGATGGGTTGAAAATGACATCAAAAGTTCGCGGGACGGAGAAGGCATACTTGCGCTATTTGACGTGGTTTCATCTATATGGAATGTCCATGTCAAGCATATTCCAGCGATGCTAGAGTCCATGGGTCCATCCCATGGCGGAGAGATGTGGACCTTGCAGCAGTGGCTGTGGATGACAAAAAGCCGAAAGGCGAGTGATGCCAAAGATGTGGTATTCGCAGGTCTATCCCTCATACGACCCGAACATCTGGTCATTGATGATTCACTCCAGGCTCAAGACAATGTGCCACATGCCCACCATCCCAAGGAACAAGTGTATACTCCATTACCAAAAAGGCGTAACAAGCTATGGGGTGTGCTACACGCCGACTATAACGCCGAGACCTCGACTGTACTCTTGAATCTCGCGGCTTGTATCCTTTCCCATTATGATCTCCATATCTTATTCGACATTACGTTACGGTTTCGACGTCGCCCTCCATACTCAGCGCTTACCGAGCTGCCTGTCACTTCATTCCCATCGTGGGTACCGGATCCGACGGCATGGACCTCAAGGGCTATGGAACCTGTGATATCGCTCAACAACCCTGGTTGCCCATACCCGCTTTCTGTGCACATGTCGAACTCTAAGCCACAGATATCGCTTGATGGCACCAAATTGGCCGTAACAGCTGCTCTTTTGGACACCATATCTTCTTCCTCTCCAATTCTTGACGTCGTGCTCAACATCAAAGATTGTGCGGGCGCTATCAGATTACTGAACTGGATAGCTGAGAAGGTTCCCCGTGTGTGTCATCGAACCGGATGTTCAGGAATAGAGGTCCTGGCACGCCTGATCTCATCAGCTTACAGAAACCAGAAAGACCCTGAGAGACAATGTAAAGATAAGACTATGGAGGAGAGAGAATTCTGCGTGTTACTTCATGACTTCTGTGAAGTTTCGTTAGGAGATGGACTTAAAGCTTGGAACGAGGCACTCGACCTTCTGCCAACATGGTTGAAATCATATCCTTGGCCTTCAGGCTGGGCTATCGATTACGAGGGTGTGTCCAGAGCCTACGCCAAAGTCAGAGCAGCTCATCCAGACGCTCCTTGGCCACCGAGCAATCTTGCGGGTTCAGAAAGGAACGAAGCCATCGATAAGGCAAGAGAGATCCATCCTGACACCCTGACAGGGGTCTCCGAGACCAACATAACCAAACACGAAAGTATCTGCCTCGATGCACAAAGCGAGTCAGTACGAGACACTGGCGATGCTGCGAGTACTCGTGAATCTCCCCAGGAGTCATACTCGGAGTGGGAAGTGCTAAACTCCAACTCCGGAATAGGATTACAGAGCCTATTCGTTACCAAAGAGGGTTATCTTGGCATCGGTCCAAATTGGCTGAGGAGCGGCGATGGGGTCTTCTTAGTAGCAGACGCTAAAGCCCCATACATACTCGCCCAGGTGGACGATGTCTTGCGAAGGCAAGCGCGCGAGATACGTGAACAGCTTGACACGGGCATGAGCAGATCCGTGAAGCTGACAAGGAAACAACGCAAGAGTTTGCGGAAACAGCTGCTTGAAATTGAGGGCAGGCTCGGAGGAGAGAACGCATGGCAGCTAATTGGAGAAGCGTATGTGGAAGGTGTAATGAATGGCGAGGCTGCTGGACTTGCGGAAGCTAGGGCACAAAGGTACAATATTGCGTAGACATGGAGACGCGATTATGTTTCGCTACATGTAATTGAACGAATGTTTCGAGAATCTTTGGTCCAGCTCGAGCAAAATGAGTTGCCCGTTGCGTGCTTTATTGCGAGTCAGTGGACTGGCTCTAAAGAAGTAACGAACAGACCTACATTGCTATTGCAACACCAGTGGTCAGATGCCGCAGCCTACCTCACTTTTCATCGAACTACACCTGCCTTCTTCCACGTTCTTCAATGTGCAACCGCAATGGTGATATGGTCATGCAGAACTATCAGTATTCACTGACTTATGGAAGAGGCCTCAAACTAATCGTGATAGCGCGGCCTGATGGAAGTGTCCAACGCAGAAGTGGCGTACTTATACCGGCAACATCTGGATGTGTGAAGTCGGTCTGTTTACCTATCATTGAAGCAGTTTTATGGCCTCCGGAAGTCTTCGTTCAGACTCAGAAGGCCGCGACTGATCGCACCGCCAACAATAACAGTGGAGCCGGATGTGTCCACAGGACGGACCGAACGGCGCATGTACGCGTTGCAAGACAGGAATCCTCGACGGCACAAGATTTCGTGAAGCAAGGTATCTTCACAAGTGCCTGATATCTGTTTGTCAGAGCCTTACCCGCGACAATAGCTGGGCACACCTGTAGGGCGTACATTCACGAGGCTCTCGCTGGTACTATGGAATACACACCGGAATCATCACTCATGTCGATTGGGGTCATCTGCATGCTCATCTTCTTCAATGGTGTTGTCATACTGCTGCGTTTGCGACGTACTTCGTTCATATAAGAACAGCTCCGGCAGGTTGTTTCTCTTTCCAGGATAAGTTCCACTATTTACAAAAGAATCATTCATTATATCTATAACTAACAAATAGTTACCATGTCTACATCTTCGAATCCAGATCTCGACCATGTCGATAACACCACACATGGACCTGTCCGACCAGCTAAGTCCGATGGACCTGATTCAGAACGTTCTGTGAACGCGATCCCGGTCATGGACCCCTCACACCCGGATTACCCTCCGCTTCGTCACACCCCGGATTATTCTCCACAGCCTCATGTGAGCCTCGCAAGTGCAGACGCAGATGAATCTGTGGTTCGGAAAGGGCATCCGGCTGACACGGTGCCTGCTGGTCAGCTACATGGCGACACTGCACCGCAGACGGCTGACTACAAGATAATCAAATTGAATCCCCCTAAGGAAGCCGAAAACGTCGAGAAAGCCCCGGAACCCGACAACTCCGATGACTCGGATGAAGGCGCCGATTGGGATAAGAAATTCCCAGCTGGCATCCCACGGCTGGCTGAATACATGGCTCGCGTGCCTGAGCGGGCTATTTTCCGTACCTTCCGAACGCTCGGCGTGCAGAATCTCCTCTTCATGCAAGCAGAGATCGACTATCTGGAGTGGAAGCTTCATAATGTGATGACCAATTTCAGAGAGGGAAAAGGCGGCATCACCAAAGAATATGCAACAGATTGGGCTTGGAATACAATGGAGGATTCCGCCAAACCACAGCCCAAGCAGTACCATTTCATCATGCAGATTCGTGAGAAGCTTGAGAAATACGGTAAACTTATCATTCAATCTGTGTGACTATGGCGCTAACCCACGTATAGAAGAAGCACTTCTGCGACAACATATGCTCGCCAAGATCGCAGCGCCTGATCATTTTGATCTCGACCAGATTAAATCCTACAACGTGTCTCGCGCTACACGCGATAACTGGATTTTTCACCACAAACCTCTTTATGGCCTTCCTGAAGACTGTGTCAAATATGATCGGTTCCATGGACATGTAGCTACGGACCTGATCTCACTCAAGTCCCGCGAATTCAGCGACTACTTTACTTTGTGGGTCTGCGAGCGGTCACTTACCATAATCAGAATTTTTGGGAGATTCTTGGAAAAGTCTAAGTTCGGTGGCAGTCCAGTAATTTACGACAGCACTCTCAGAGAGTGCACCCATGTCTTCACGGCAGTGCTTGCGAGTCTAGTGCCTGTCGCTGTTGCATACATCTCTCAACAGGAAAGAGACATGTCCCAAATTGTGGTCATGGCGTCGACAAACCTTCTGTTATCGGGCTGTATGGTCTACTTTGCGGACGCGGAAAGAGTATATCTCTTCCTGGCTGGTATATTGTAAGTATTCTGCGAAAGACTTAAATAAAGTTAACTGACTGTCGCACAGGTTCTCCATATTCCAGTTGTTGATGACTTCTAAACAGTAGTCAAAGGTGGAGGAGTTGGCGTCTTGTAAGCATGTCTGGATGAAGGCCAGCTGGGCTGATAGCGTTACACGGTTATATCTATATTGTCACTGCAAGGCGCGCTAGGAACTGCAAGTCTTCCCTTCGTAATTAGCAAACTCAATAGCTCAATGTCATTTATGTCTTCTGCGATCTTCTTAGGTCACATCCAACAAGCATAAGCTACGTCATTACCCTTCTCCACAGGTCTCTACTAGTCTGTGGGAATTCCACGCTCTTCACTCCGGGTTGCGCAAGTTTGCGTCGGATCCACTTCATACCCTCTCATTCTTTCCAAAGCTGACTGCAACTTCTCACACCACCGCGATGGCGGCTCTACACTCCAACGCTTAGAGATACACGACCAATTCCGCTACGATCAATCAACATGGAAACAACGCCATTGGCCTGCGCCCAATTCATACGCCGCTGCTTGAAGCCGTGTACCGAGCGCAACCCACCACAAGAAGCCCACTGTCCGATATGCACAGAAGAATACGATCGCAGCACTCACAAAGCAATACGCGTCGTTATCCAGTCACCCGCCCAGTGCAACCACGAGTTCTGTCAAGCCTGCCTCGAGAAGATCTTCGCCCGTCGCAAGACCCAAGACAACACCAACCTCTGTCCGCTGTGTCGCGCCGTATGGTTCAAAGCCGAATACGAAAGCCTTTCGGCGCGCAGTCGGCGTTTGACAGAAGAGGCCACAGAGGTTCTTAGAGCTGGCAACTCCGCGCCTTCCCTCTTCGCGGGCGTGCCCGAAGGCCCTGCGGGCGAAACCATGTCAGATTCTACTAGGAGAGATACGGATCCAGTGCCACAGCCTATGCGTACACCCCGACCGTATGCGCGAGCCCGTCAGCCCCGTCCGTCTACGACTGAGTCATCTGCTGGATCCAGAGACACTCGCTACAGCGGAGACTGGCGCACTGAGCCTGTCTTCACACATCGTGAGTTCCACGCTGCACTCGCCGCAGGACAAGCAGCAGCCGGACAACCAGAGCCACCAGCTACAACTTCAGTACCTCACACATCCTCTCATCCCCCTCGTTCAACCCCCCAACCATTCCAGTTCGGCCAGCAACCCACCCCATACTCAGCGCTTCCACAGAGAGCACAATTCAACTATCCCCCGGACGATTCAAACTCCACAAACTCCACACGCCAAGGCGAACAGAACAGAGCAGCGCCACCACAAGCTTTCCAGTCGCTCGAGTTCCAACGGCGTTCAGCCGACCTGGATGCTCGCGAAGCCCGTCTGACGCGACGTGAAGGGGAGCTGAGAAGGATGCGTCAAGCGTTGGAGCGGCGGGAGCAGGATTTTAATGTTTTTTGTGAGAGAGGTAGACAGCTTTTTCGTGGAAGGGATGGGGGGGTTTGAGAGATGAGGGGGACTGATGGATATGAGAGGATGGGGTTGTACAGTCTGCGTTTATGGGCTCGTGAGGTTGAACCTGCTTGGTTCATGAAGCTTTTGTGCGATTGGGTTTTGTCATCAACGCAAGATATCACTGTCCAAGGGAAGCGCAAACGACGGATAAGTTCCTCTGGAGTCATTGACGTTCTAGAGATCGGCTGGATGGGAACAGGATGCACATATTCAGCGGTAACCACAGTTGTAATTACAATGGGTTTGTTACTTTAGGCCACTGGCATTTGTTAACAAGTACAGCAAGGAGCGCTTTCACAATGGGATCGTTTGACAAACAAATGGTCACACCTTGATATTATGAGAAGATAGCAACTTTCAATCTTAGTCCATGAATTTCTCCATTCGCATGATATGCGATGTCGACCCCGAATACAGGGAGAAGACAGATTTCGCAATCATGATTAGCTCGCGATTCCATCAATTCTTGCCTAAACTCTTGCCCTTCTACATCCTCCTGAAATTAGCGGTAAATTGCATCATCTCAACCTGCAGTACGTTCCTCTCCCTTTCAGCGCGCAGAATATCCCTTTGCTGCTCCTCCTGCTTGCGTTCGAAATTGACACACAGAAGCTCATTGAGATAACGGCTTTCATTCCAGAGACGAGTCAGTGTTTGCCTGAGGGCGCGGTCTTCATCCTGAATAGTCGGATCAGTGCGTACGACTTGAAGAGCCAGGCCTATGTGCCCCCCACCCTCAAGTGGGGGAATCACGATAGTTTCGATGTTTTGCAAAATATTGCTGACTTCGGTTAAGTTTGCCCAGTGCCTATCGCGTTGTTCACGCTGTTGCGGACTGAGGACTTGTTCAGCTTCTTCCTCTTCCCATTCCCATTCCCATTCCTCTTCTTCCTCTTCTTCTTCATCTTCATCTTCATGTTCTTCTTCATTTTCTTCTTCTTGTTCTTCTTCTTGTTCTTCTTCTTGTTCTTCTTCGAGTTCTTCTCCAAATGCTGCTTCAAGTCTTGCTTCAAGTTCTGCTTCAAGTTCTTCTTCTTCTTCGTCGTAGAAGACTTCATACACATGTTCTTCTTCGTCTTCGGCGCCTGGCTGCGATGGGGGTAGTCCACCAAGCGCGCCACGTATGCATTGCCGACAAATAGGACAGTAATGGGCCTTTTGCATACCGCTATTGACCCAACATTGTAAGCAGTCTCGGCCGAAAACGTGACTGCAATGTGTGCCTAGAAGCTTGATAGCTACATGCTGATCCTCGTCATAGTCCCCCTGGCAAATAGGGCATTCTGAATCGTGAAGTGTTTCGGAGGCGGACAACACTATGTATCGCTCGATCGTAGCCGGGGGAGGCGCGTTGATCTCAGTCCATATCGATCTCAACTGTGTCATGGCATCAACTATGTGTTCGAACATCCACATCTCGCAACTCTGTGAGCCATCCTGGGACGGCTGGGATGTATGATCGTCGTTCTGCTGATGAGACATCTCGGTACCCATGATGGATTCTGTGCGAGTTATGAATAAGTGCTTGAAGGTTGTTGTCGAGCTATGTTAGTGTGGAGAAGAGGTACTGCAGTGCTTGGTACAGTTCTTATAATGCTTCACCGTGCATGAAGCACCCACAGGCTCAAAGTCGACAACACTGTCCAAAACTCGAACCCATTGTGAACCTACCGACTCAGGAGTGAAAGCCTGTTAGGCGTCTCTTTCCCTCGTCCAGCTGGTGTTGACAGTGTTGAGACGGCAGGAGCGATGAGACGAGGCTCTATGGAGTCGCGCAACTTCGCAATGATTTCGTTATGCGAGTAAAAGCATCTGCTACATCGAAAGCGGAGCGATAAATTGTTGCCGTCAATGGCGACATGATCAGGAATTCCCTTGCACGGCGGATATGTTATGGCAGTGTAGATGGCGCTCGCGACTGACCTCGGAACACCTGCTAGTTTTTCAAGCTATCACAGAATTGGGTTAGCGCAGTCGCTTCAAGTGCATCCCTGCGGACAAAATGTCGATCACGTTCAACTTTTGGCATTTGTCGAGGTGAAGAGCAGCGGAACACATCGACATTGAAGCCGCAATTGGGATTTATCACGACTCCAACTTAGACGTCCTCGCTCATTCAGTTCCGAAGATGGCCGACTCAGCAAACAACTCAAACGTTGCATCTACCACACAGGCAGAGTCGTCCACCTCATCGTCACAAACACCCAACACACAGCCAGAGTCTGCATCCTCATCATCATCCGCACCGCCTCAGGCGTGCGCGCAATGCGGGAAGTCTCCGGATACGCTCAAGCAGTGCATCAAGTGCCACAGTGTAACGTACTGCAACAAGGACTGCCAGAAGGCGCACTACAAGGCGCACAAGAAAGCATGTCCTATGCTTGCGCAGGAGTACGTGAAACTGCACGAGCCGAAGATGGCATCGAAATCCAGTTCAAGTGCGCCAGGAGCAAGGGACAAGGGACTGCAGAAGTGGCAGGTATGTTGTATTTCTCACTCTGATGTTAAGTTGGTGCTAATGTCGATAGTTTGATACTTGAGTGTACGTAAAGGCGAAGGTAGCGCGGCGGTTGACCGAGGAAGTGTCTCGATGGAATAAAGCTAGACGGGCGTGGAGCTAAAGTGAAGGTACTTGGAAACAAGCCAAAGCAACAAGACCCCAGAGCTCAAGATGGGCTGTCGTAGTTCGCAGGCACAAAAGCTTGGTATGGATGATATTTACGTTTCTGCAGCTGGTTCTTGGTCGCAGACAATGAGCAAGGCCTCTCGTCGGACGGACCTTGTAAGCAGAGTCTGACATCTGACAGTCAATGCACGAGTGGATCGGTCGCAGAATTGATAGCGAAGTTTTACGTTTGTAAACTATGGAATAAACCCTGAGCTCGGTAGTGGCGAGATGAAAATGCGCGCGCCGGCAAGTCCCGTGACAAGCACATGGCGCTGATCATTAACCTAAGCTGCATCCAGCTAAAAAGAAGTTTTCACGGTTTTCGATTGCTGACAATCAAGAATCCGCTGGCCAAAAGAGACATCTCGATGGGAAGCCTAGACTCGCATGGCCCTTCGCCTTGTAGGGCAAAGCGTGTCGCGGCAGCTGAGTGTGGCTGCACTGTGTGACTGCGGGTAGATAGCTTGGAGGCTTGCCAGACCCATGCCAAAGACGCGCTGTAAGCTCGCACCAAAACGTTGGTGAGGGTAGGTGACTGTGGAGCGAATTGAAAACTTGTGCGTTTTGGCCATGAGCTGTGCAGAGACTGGCTGCGTTCTGGTAGGCGATTGGCAGGGTGCGGCGCCGTACTGCGTACTCGTGTACGCTGGCTCCCCACGGGAGCCCTATGGGTGTGCGTTCAATTCGTATCAAACAGCTTCAGGACTAGCCCGGCTTGTCGTGCAGCAGGGCATCGACCCACCGAACAGTCGGCGCTGCAAAGAACCAAACAACGGCAGCGTGAGGAGCGATGGATGGGCATGCTGGTGATGGAGCTAGGCTGCCATGTGTGCAGGGAGCAGCGGGTGCGGTCAGGCCATTTCGCTGGTGTGAATTGCTGTGGCCGCGAGGTCTAGATTTCAGCTGCTGAGACCCTGGGCCTCCAAAACACGCTAGCATCAACCGCAGCGAACATCGGGTATTCACTCCGCAAACCCAACCTAGCCCACCTGGCCCTCGCACCGCGTTGGCCTGGTCGCTCTGCTGTTACATGACTGTCTTGGACGCAGCGACCGTCTTCCCCAGGCGACCATCCACTCGTTTACCGCCAGCCCCTTCCACCTGTCAATACTTCCCACGCGGCCGTTACTGCCGCCGCGGCGCTACCGCGTTTGTACCTGGACGCCAGATCTTTCAGCCACGTCTCCGTGCGTCTGTTCATCCCACTTACCCAGCATAGCGTGATTGTGCGCGTTACCGGCAAACATCTCAGACCCCGTTGGTCATGATGACGGGCTTCCAGTCCTCGTCACATCTTCTACAGCCATCTGACGCTGATAATGCCCCTCCTCGCTTTCACCAAGACTCCCACCAAGCGCTCCAGCCCAACTCCATCCCACCCACTCCGGATGAGGGCATAGATGCGGGTCCCTGCCCCGAAATAGCGGTTCCCAACGATATCTCTTCGATTCTCGACGCTTCTCTGCCGCAGCCTTTCCCGCTGGCTTCCGCCTTACCCCAGCCTCTTAGGACTCCCACCATCGAGGACCGGCCGCAGCTTGATCTGACCCTCAACCTTCCTCAAAGCAACTTCTCGCTTCCCACGTCCACGGTCCTTAGGAGTACGCACAACCTGCGTCTACCCTCGTTTGATGTACTAGGCATTGCTGCGCCCCACCCTGATCGTATCCCACAGCAAACACACCACTCCTTCTCTCCACTAGGCGCTGGACCTCTGTCGAAGCCAGAAGACCCTCTCCATGCGCTCAGCCCACCACTCGACTTCTTCAGCCACGCCAACGGGGCCAGTCATACCCCCGTTACCAGTCCCAAGGAAGCTAGAGCCCGCGTCGGACATCTTGTGTCCACTCACACGCCTCCCTCGGATACGGAGCCGGGGACGATCAGTTGGGGATCCTTTGTGAACCCACGCACGGTTGGGCTGGGTTCGCCTCCAAATTCTGAGCCAGGGGTGTCACCAAATCTGAACATCACTGCCAGCGCCACAGCTCCCAGTCAAGCGCCCATCATCGTACCGACCCACGAAGAGTTCAACGACGAGTTCAGCGACGCGCTGAGGATGGCAGCGTGGATAGAAGAGGCAAAAAGCACCATCAGTGAGTACTTCCTGCACCAGAATGACGCATAGTTCCGTTCGCTAATTAGCTTAGTAAACGAATCTGGATGTCTGGAGTTGGACTCGGTCAAGATTCTGTCCCACGCCTTGCCTTGTCCGTCAACATCAGGCCACATCTTCGGCCAGGTCATCGCTTCTATTCATGACAGATCGTCAACGCAAACCTCGTGGATCAATGTATTCCACGCCCTTCCTGGTCGTTACACGCTCATGGATCTGCCAAAGTCTCCTCCATCGACGCCTGGTCCTGCTGTCGGGGGAGATTCCTACTTTACCAGTAAAGTCTTTGACAGCGCGGTCGCTATTCCAGACTACCAACTGGATTCGAAACTCCTGCCCCCATCGCCTCGGCCCGTCGTGCCACCGGGTAGCATCAATGTTTCGATTGTGGAGCGATACATTCCGCCTACGAACACTAATGAGTTCGCTGAGATGTTCACGTTTCGGGGTAGATCTTTGCTGTACGATCGCCTAATCGAGCTTTCTAGCGATGACGGCGTCCTTCTATTCATCTATCCGACCAGGACAGGTGCGAGGACCTTTACGCAGCAGTACCTCGGACCAATTCTCGACCCACTCTTACGCACCGTAACGGTAGTCCACGATCTCCACTCCGAGCTAGGGAGGAACCTGGGTCAAATGAGTTCAGTCAATTACCTAGACGAGTACAGCCACTTGGAGGCGCAAGTCCGGAAATTCTGTGGAGCAATGGGTGAACGGCACAACAACGAGAGAAGAGCAAACTATGAAGTCATCCACGCCGCAAAAGAGGAGATTCTGATGCAACGGTCAGCTTGGGCGGACGATTGGTGGATCAAGCAAGAGAAACCCCGTATACGGGAGATAATCACCAAGTACTTCAGCAAGTCGAAAAAGCTCCCGAGCTCTGAGATGAGCGCTGCAACTCTGATTCAGGCTGTCCTCGAGGGCGTATCGGAACGGGACTACCATAACGGTGAGCCCACGAAGGGTGTGGAAGTTGGTGTCTTCATCGTGAAGAAGACGAAGGCGGTGGCGAAAGCCCAGAGGGAACCATGATGAAGTATCACGCTTTAGATGAGGGGACTGAGGATCGAGCGCGAGGCAACGAAGTTACGGGTGAAACGACGATCATGATCTCCAGTTGCGATGATCTTAGATTTTCGCATAGCATTGCGCGGCGTTAGCGGCATGAAACGAGCGAGCCCTGTCTGGAACAGTACAAAAGATAGCGAGTGATTATAGTAATAATACCCAGTAACGATCTCCAAATTCGTGCATCCAATCTGTGTACCGTGTGATCGCGTTACTTACTATCACATTGGCAAGTTTACCCTCGCTCTGCCAAGCCGCTAGCGCGAAAAACTGCCCTTTGCTCACCTTGCGAGTCTCACGCTGGGCTCGCGCATCATGTAGACGGAACTTCCAAGCACCTGAGTTGTGCACACCGCTTCGAATACTAGACGCGCTTCTTCATCGTTAGAAGCTTGCGAGCAGATCACGGTCGCTCATCACAGGTACGCGCTCCCGAGGTCCTTTTCACGTGTTGCGATGGCGCTAGCCACTTTCGTCGGTCGTAGTCAAGATGAGGGTACAAGAAGAGCGGAAGTGACTTTACATTGGTCTTTTGCACAATCTGCTTGGATTTAGTTTCATCTTCATCTAGTGTTGCGACGACGGCGCGTTTATGTGTCTTTACAAGACTAATTTGAGTTTAGTATACGGGGAAAGCACGTCGCTCCAAGTCTAGGACCTGTTACACAGCGCAAGCTCGTGGCCATCGGACGACTTCAACTCCAGTCTCTTGACAAAGAAGTCTGCGCTAGCGCTACGAGATTAGCAGGATGCATGTAAGTAACATCCTCCAAAACTCAATCCTCATATCCTCCCTTCAACCTTTCCAATCACATGACATACATTCCACATCCGCACCTTTCCCTTCCCATTCCGCACAACACCTCCAAAACCATCAAGAACCCTTTGTAGCGTCATCCTGCGTCCATTCGCTGACAAAGGCAACCAGATCAAAACCCCCCAATCCGCGCTCCTCTCCAACCACGAAGTCCTGCTGCACCTCCGCCAAGAAGACGCAGAATACACCGGCGCTGATGAGACGGGGCGGAAAAGGAAGAAGCCATCTGGGTTGACGCATATTTTGCGTGATGTACGCCTTCCAACCCCTTCCATCTCCTTCCATTTCATTCACAGGAACGTGTGAGTCTAACACCCCCCAGGGCCTCGCCTACCTCCAAACCGCAGACTACACAACCTCCTCCCTAGCAGACGCGCACCCGTCACGTCCTAGAACGCTCTACCGCGGGCCCCATAGTTTATTCCGTGCACTGGCGCCCAAGTACCGGTTGAACAAGGCGGAGTATCTGCAGTTGTATAATTTGAGACCGACGACGCAGGTTACGTTGGAACTGATTGTTGAGGAGGTATGTTACTTATCTCCATTTCTCCTGTTATGATGGCTGCGCTTCGGCTTTTGTGAGGTTGACTGTGGGAGCTATGGGTGCTGACGGTGCTGATCTTTACTTAGGCGGGAACACGGTTCACGGAGGATGAACTACATGATATCCTGGCTATTATTCAGCAGGTGTTTGATGAGGAGGAGGGGAATATTCCGGAGGGCGTGGAGGATATGGAGATGCCGAAGATTGCGAATAAGCTGTTGGGTGCTAATAAGAAGAGGAGGAAGGTTAAGCGGAAGGCTTAGCCATTAGATGGATGAGCAATGGACGGAGTATCAGCGAGGCAAGAATAGTATAACGGGGCATATGTACATGTGGACGCATCAAGAGCGAGAAGGAAGTCGAAATACAGAGAGCACGTAATGATCACACGTCTGAGACAACACGACTGAAGATTTATGAACATGTGATTGTATGCTACCAACTGGCGGGTATCCATCCACCGCATCCCCATCATGCAAGCGTAAAAGGGACTTTGAAACATAGAACTACAAGATGCCGAACCCTCGTACGCCACTCGCCTGAACAAAGCAAGCTCAAACCCATAACAACGCCGTACCCTCTTTTGTAAGAACATGGCTACAGATACAGGCGACAGCATCTAGTCCTTGCTCTTCTTCTTTTTCTTCTTCTCTACCTTCTCGTCGCCATCATCGGCTTTCCGCTTCTTGCTGCTGTCCTTGCTGGACTTCTTTGCCTCTTTGGCGGCCTTCTTTGCTTCCTTGGCTTCGCGCTTTGCGGCGCGCTCTGCCTTTCGTGCCTTCTTGGCTTCCTTCTCTGCCTTCTTTGCGGCCTTGTCGCCCTTGGCGGCGGGCTTGTCTTCCGACTCGGAGTCTGATGAGTCCTTGGCGTCTGCCATCTCCTCGTCGCTGTCGACCTCCTGTACGAGCTTCTTGGGTGTACCGTTGGTCTTGTCTGACTTCGACTTCTTGGGGGCAGGCGCATCGGCGGCTGGCTCGTCACCAGTAAGACCATCGGCGTCTGGGTTGTACTTCCGCGCCTCCTTGACTTCCCACTTCTTCTGTCCAAGTGTTGTCGCGTTGGCGTTGCCGGAAGGAATGCTCTTGAGGGGCTTGCCCTCGAGGGCGCGTAGTCTCCTCTCGATAGTGAGGCGTGCGTCGCGACCGAGCTGCGACTTCTCCTCTTCGGTGGGCTCCTTGGAAGTGTCCTCGGACGATACACCCCAGGTGCTGAGGGCATCGACACGGAGACCCAAGGCGGACTTGGCGGCGAGCATACGAGCGATCTTGCCCTTGTTCTTTCCGGTGGCCTGACCGATAAGGGATGCGTGGTAGATAAGCTAGGAGAATTAGTACAAACGATTCACATTGGGGAGAGAAAATACATACACCATACTTGGGTGTGTCGTGCTTGGTCTTGAGAGCGCGGAAAAGAGCCTTCTCAGCACCGAGAATCTGGATGGTGGAACCGGGCGACTTGGCGAGGTTCATGAGGGATCCAGCGTGGGCAATGAGGCGCGCACCAACAAGCTCACCAACGAGAGCAGTAAGGTTAGGAGCGAGCGCCTGCATGCGGTTGGAGAGGTAGGCGCCGAGGCTTTGACGGTGCTCAGTGAGGTCAACAACCTGCTCGGCAAGAGCTGAGGTCGCCTCCAGATCCTCCTCTGTGATCTCGGTACCCATGGAGATTTCTGCAGCCGCCTTGACAGCCGCCTCGATCTCCTCGGGTAGAATCTCGGAGAGATCGCTCTCACGCGCCTTGGTTCGGAAGCCCATCTTGAGGACCACACGAGAGTAGGCGAGGTTGTCATTGAGAACTGTCGCTAAAGTCAGTAACAGATCCAGAGGAACAGGCGTCTACAAGACTGAAACTTACTCTTGGCGAGCTCGGGGAAATGCCAGCCGTACCATTCCTTGACACGCATGGCGTAGGTGTTGAGCTGCTTGTCGAGCACATCGAGCGATGCGATGGACTGGATAATCATGGTGTCGACCTTGTCGGGCGAGAAGCGCAACTTGTGTCGCGACAGGGAGTGGGCAAGACCGAGTCTGGTCGCGGCTTCCTCAGAGGGAAGAAGATCGGGAAGGAGCGAGGTGAGGTTTTCGCGGATGGCACGGAATACATCTTGGGTAGAAGAGTCTGATACGGTCTTGAGGGAGAGACCGGGGAGTTGCGCAATCGAGTTGGAGAGCTTGGGGTCGGCGACGGCCACTTGAAGGTGTTAGCTGCCATGTTCACTGCGCAATCTCAGGATGTTCGTACAGGTAGCCTTGGTCTCGTCCTTCAGATCCTCCAAAAGCGACGACAGCATGGGCGTGACTTTTCCATCGTGGAGCGCGGCGGCCTGCTCGAGAGCGTCTACTGCGCTGCCGAACTTGGCGAACTTCTTGAGCTTGAGCTCCTCGACAATGCTAGAGGAGTTCTTGTTCTCTCCGCTGAGAAGCTTCTTGTCCTTGGACTTCAACAGGACGTAACCCGCCGAAGTCTCCGAGAGGATAAAAAGACCCATTTTGCTGATTTCGGTCGTGGGGTAGGTCCAATGGCGATCGCGAAACGCAGCTACCCTCCGTGGTGAATTTGGACGTGGTGTGGGAAGTCGCGATGGGAGTTGTCGCAAGCTCGAGCAGTGCGCTTTCCAGCTAGAACTTTTTCCTGCGCTCGGGCCAGCAAGCCAGCGCTAACCCTGGAACACACAAGCTTGCTTTCTGGCAGCTAGTGACGAACGCCAGGCACATGCAGGCGAAGCAACTCGCTGCCATTGAGCTCACAGTATAATGATTTATTAATTCATCCCAAAGCATCCCCGCCATGTCATCCGGCGGCGAGCGAAAGGTCTCGGGCTCCCTCAACCGCAGCACCCGGGGCGCGACTCCACGCCTCGCCGATCTGGGAGAGTCACCGCGGACACCGCTCCTGCGATCCATCTCGTCCACCTTCGGCTCGCCCGGTGGCTCCTTCCGCACGGAAGACGAGTACGTCGTGATCGAAGTCGGCTCGCGGTTCGTACGCGGCGGCTTTCCCGGCGAGAGTGCCCCGCGATGCACCCTCCCGTTCGGGCCCGACGACCAGCGGAGGGTGGGCGACTACAGGCAATGGGACCCCGAATACGCACAAAAGAGAAGAAAGCGGAAGCGGGACCAGGACTGGGGTCAAGAACATGAGCTCTACCGTATGGATCTGAGCAAGGTTGACATGGGGCTGGTGGAAGACAAGTTTGAGCGAGCCATGAGGGAGGCCTACGGCAAATACTTTCTGTTGGACACGAAGCCACGACGCGTACTGCTTGCAATGCCGCCGCGTATGCCGCACGCACTCATGTCAACCATCCTCGATGTGCTCTTCACAAGCTTCCAAGCCCCAAGCATCACCCTCATGTCAACCCCGGTGCTGTCGACAGTGGCAGCAGGACTACGCTCAGCGCTGGTCGTGGATATAGGCTGGGCAGAAACACTTGTCACTGCGGTATGCGAATACCGCGAGGTCTCGGAAAGGCGCAGTGTTCGCGCAGGCAAGCTGCTGAGCGAGGAGATGGCCAAGCTACTGAACGCCGAACTCGACGACGCTGAGCCGAGCGCTACCAAGGCAGACGTGTCTTTCGAAGAAGCAGAAGAAGTCCTCACCCGCGTCGGATGGTGCAAGCCCGTCCCCCGATCGAATCGACGAACCGTATATTTCCCCGCGCGAGAAGCTCCCGTACTGGAGGAGTTCGAAGACGCGATCGAATCACCGCCGCCCGCCGTCACCATACCTTTCCCGAAGCACACACCACCTACCGAACTCACGATATCATTCGCGTCGCTAGCCAAGCCCACCGAGAACGCTCTCTTTGCGCCCGAGCTGGCCATGCATGAGTTCGACGACGAAGACCTCCCACTACACCATCTCATATACCGCGCTCTCGTACAACTCCCCATAGACGTTCGCCGACTATGCATGTCGCGCATCGTGATCACAGGCGGCGTATCAAACCTACCCGGCCTCAAGACGCGCATACAGAAAGAGCTAGACGCTCTGGTACAACTCAAGAGCTGGGATCCAGTGAAGAGCTACGGCAGAGCAAGCGCACGTCGTGAAGAGAAGATGCGCAATCAAAGAGAGGATGTAGAGACGCGCCGGCAGGAAGGCGAGGATACGTTCCCCTCGTCACTTGATACCGATGCGGAGCCTGCGCCGATCCCCGCAGCGCTGCAATCGCCCACAGAGGACCCTATAGACACCAAGTTCGCACAGATGGCGATACGTCACGGCCCGCCGCCTGCTAGCTTGATCGGCGGCACGATCAGAGTCGTGGAAACACTGGGCCCGTGGGCAGGTGCGAGTCTGATAGCACAGCAGCGCATCAAGGGCATCGTGGAAGTTGAGCGCGAGAAGTATCTCAAAGATGGTCTGCAGGGAGCTACACGAGAGAAAGAGGTTTCTGTCATCGCGCAGAGGCAGAGCATGGGCCCCGGGCTGTCTACCAAAGGTGGTGAGAGGGCCAGCTGGACACTGGGTGTTTGGGCATGAAGCGCGTGCGTATTGTCATTGAGCATGTTGTTCCCTTTTGATACCCCTTCAATCATCTCACTTCTTTGCACTGCCGCTGTTTTGTCTTTTGAACACCGTCGTTTGGTCCCAACATGCGAACATTCTCACGACCAACCTTTTGGGTGAAGCACGGTATGTGCAAACTCACTGAAACCAGGCAGTTGCTGTCGCCGTGCTGGTCCTTGATTATGCAACTGCTCATGTCGACAACCCGTCCCGGCGTCCAAATCGATCAAGCCCGTCATTGGCTGCTCTCTCGTGCATCTTTCAGCCTTGCTTCCGGCTACTAACTCGAATGCGGTCAGCTGGCCCCGACATAGTCCAATGACGATCAGACTCGAACCCCTCTTACGCCTGCTCAATCTCTCAGTGGTCCTTGGCCTGTGGCTTGTAAGTCAGTCAGTCATCTCTGCAAGTCCGCAAGTCCGCAAGTCCTCAAGCCCTCAGATCCTGAAATCGAAAGCTGCGTATACATGCATGCCAGGTCGCTAGGCAATACTTCAGCTACAGTGATTGGTTAGCGGAGAACACTATAAAATAGCGATGCCCATCTTTGTAAGTCCGATCCGCGTCCTCCTCGTCCTCCTCGTCCTTCCTTTGTGGACACTATGGTTACCCCTGCGCCTGAGGGTCCTTCCCCCCAAACAATTCTTTCACAAATCCATGAAGGACTCCCATCGCTGGAACAAGAAGTTAGTGTTTTTCCAGGTGGTCACAGTCCCCCACCGGACGCTGCATGCGTGCCGACAAAAGATCCAGCCTTATGCCAAGACATCAGGCTCGTGGACCTGGAGCACGACCTTTTCGCGACAACGGATTTTGATGCGTATCCAGCACTGTTCGATTTCGATCACCCCGATTTCTCTAAATACTTTGAGCCGGACCCAAATACGGCGCTTGAACAAGCTTGGCCAAACGACTTCCCCACTAGCCCCAGTAGGCCCTCGTATCCCCTCACGCACTTCGAAGCTGCCAAGAGAACCATCTCCTCGTCACCACCTCCAGAATCCTCAAATAAGGTATACAAACCGAGGTCACACTCACAAGACATGATCACTGATGCTGTTCACCATAGCGACAGAAAGACGACCGTGGATCTTCAAAACCCCTGTATCGAGAACGACAAGCATCATCAGGGCATGATCAGCCAGCGCAACAATCAACAGTAACTCGGGAGCCCCTAAAGCCCATGTACAAGGCTCTTCAGTCACCAAGACCACCTACCGTGACCCCTGCCATGGCCGAAGAAGTTCAGGAATCTAAGCGAAGCTTCCCATGTCCATTCCGAGAAGCCCAAAGAAAACTCGAATTGCCGTACACATGTACAGCACCTCCAGCTACTCAAGTTTCTGCTGTTCGAACGCACCTGACTCGCTCACTACCGAATAAACAACCACCGCATCTACCTTTTCTCAAGCTTTGCAAAGCCTGTAAAGAAGACTTTCTTGATGAGAATGAGTTCGAGTCTTTCCACGGGATGAACGGCCTCAAATGCGACAATCCACAGCCTGGGCGCCGGGGAGATGCGGGACAACAAGAACAATACGGTATCCTATGTTCGAAAATCGAGGCTCACATTATTGGGCAAAGAAACTCGGGAGAAACCAGAACACCTGCCACAGGGGAAACCGACTCTACAGTGTTGCGCCCAGCACTACCGACAAGTGATCCAGTCCTTCTTCCTCAACTCTCTGAGTCAACTGAGGCCCGAGATGAAGCAGCTAAGGAGCATCATCGTCAATTGCCACATAGCAAACAGCCTCAAAAGTCTTACGAGGCACGTGAGAACGTAAGTTTCTTAGAGACTCGATGAAATTGCACTCTGACCGACCTCAGTAGCCCAACGAGGTCTGGCCAATTCCACAGACATCTCTGGATACCGACACACTTATGGTCGACCTTCCCAGTACCACTTCACACGAATCGAGTTATGATCCAAGCCAAGAAAGTTACGATGTGATCTGGCCCAGTAGGGACATACGAACACGTCATCTGCCCGACCCAGCTATGCTTGGATGGCAACCATCCGGACATGAGGCCAGGCAGTCATGGGAAGACCAAGCAAAAGCAGAAAGCGAGACTTATCGCGACTACATGGATCTTGACGATTGCGCACCACGATTTCATTACCAAAGTCTTGCAGGTGCTCTGTCGCAACCGTGGCCCTACTCTGAAGTCGACCCAAATCCCACTCGACAAGACCACGTCAATGAAAGCGCGGAATGCCATCCTAAAAGAACAATGCCCTGGAGTGAGAGTTCGTCTCTGCTCAGCATCTTACGCGATAGTGGGGCTTCCGATATCACACGCAGTAGTGATTCAGTATCTCTTGAACCTCCAACAAGCTACCGGGGTTGGCCTAGTATTAGTATTAACAATCCCTCGCGAAGTAGCGATTCAGTATCACTCGGACCCCCAACAAGCTGCTCTGATACTTGCGGTAGACTCATGAGTGAATGCACTACTGGGTGTTCGACGGAAACTAGTGCCCAGTGCGAAGCGATGTTCTATTGTCCTGAACCTGGCTGTAGGGCCAGATTTCAGGGCACGTATGCCAAGGGGAGCCTTGCGAGGCATCGACGACTCAAACATAGTTCGTATCAGCACGAAGAGAACAGAGAATACAGCTGCGAAGAACCAGGCTGTTCGAAATCCTACAAAAGGCAAGATGCACGGTTAAAGCATTATCGGAAAGCACATCGACACCTTGCCCCTGGTCCAGCACTCTCTCGGACAAAATACAGAGCGGTGTAATTCTGTTGATGGCTCGCTCGCAAGGCCCATTACCGATTCTTGTGTTTGCTTTCTTCAGTCTCGGTCTCGGTCTCACGCAACAGATTTTATTGCGCCCGGTGTCTTCTTCCAGCTCCTCTAGAAAAAGCAATGTTTACGGGTAATCATTCATTATGGGTATAGTACGAACTGTGGTTAAGCATGTCTTGTTTGTTTCAGATCTTATCGCATCTTGCATGAAATCGGAGTCACATCATAGCGCTGTTTTCACTTCTTCTCAATGGTCTCATGAGCTTTTCTGAGTATGTTTGCAGGTTAGACACATATAGCATGTCTTTCTTTCGGGAAGCTCTTACGCTTGTAACGTGTAAATCACAGAGTTTGTTATCAATGCGGTGTCGAGAAAGTCCGTCTCAATTGGCAATGATGTGTTTGTCCTTAGATGAGGGCGAATGATACGGAGTTTAACGTGCTTGAAGCTGCCTGTACAATACATTACATTGACGCAAACTAAGCAAAACTTACAAGTACTGTTGCATGAATCATGCTTTCAGCCTCTGGGACCGCTCTACGCCACCATGCTCGTGACTCCCATTCCTTCACTCCACAAGACCGATCTACTCATCCTCCCCTCATCAAATAACTAACCCACAGCACTCTCCCCTCCCACAATACCCATGCCCACACACCCCCTCTGTCCAGAACCACGTCACACACTCCACACTACCCGCGTCCTGCACCGTCCCGCAATGCCCACACTTCCAACCCGTCTGCACACCACCGCTAGCACCTAGCTTGGTTTTCGCGTCTTCCCTTTGCAGTAAGACCAATTCCTTGCTATTTGGGCTAGGATCGCGCTTGCGCTTTTGCGGAGGAGATGTGTTCGATGAGGCATTGGCGGATGAGAATGCAGACGAGGACGGGGAGACTGATGATGAATGTATGGTCAGAGCAATGACGGGGATGGGGCGGTTATGCGCGTTCATGTTCTAGCCGTAATTAGTTGGCCAGTTGGAGATCAAGAGTGTAGAGTTGCATAGGCCGCCCAGGTAAGCTGTGGTTCGTGTAGCGATCAGACCTCCAGAGTGTAAGTGCTCAAAGAAACCCTTTTCCGTGTAACAATTGCCACGAGCGCCTGTGTGAAAGTAATCGTGATGCGCCAGTTCAAGTATTCCACGATGTTGAGATTGAAGTCATAATGCTTCCGACACTTGTCGTGACTGCTATGTGCGGTCATAGATCACGGTAAACCAGGCTCTGAAGATCATGAAGGACATCAACAAGGACTTCTTGACACAGGCCACGGAGAAGGCTACATTAGGTAGAGATTAGGCGGATGGACGCGGTTGAGTGTACTATGATAGTTGCAATACCCTTTTCAAGACACGAGATACGCCTGGTACATGCGTGTTGGTGCATACATTGCTCTTGCTCTCTAGGTGACAGAACGTATACATGACGATGTATGACTCTACTCATCATGTACAATACAACTTGGGAGATGTTGGGTTCTTGTAGGCGTCTAAGGAATGGCTTCTGCTACACCCTTAAAGCAGCATTTTATCAACATACGACAGTATCACACAATCAAAAGGCACACAAATCAAGCAAGCAATCATTGTACAAAGACTTTTCGAATTCCATTCGTCGTGAATGCTATATTTACATCAAAAGAAGAGGCTAGCCGATCTCGCGGTCTATGAAAGAAAGAGTATGGGGGTTTCCCATCAAAGAAGATACGTCTCAAAAAAGGACCAACCATGAACACCAGTTCATGCAAGAAAGATCGACTTGCGACCGTTTGTGAGAAAGCGCTTACAAGTTGAAAGCGCGGGCGTGGCGGCGAGCCTTGGAAGAGGTGCCAGTGGCGGTCTTGAGCCACTGGATGAACTGCTCGATGGTGAAGGTCTCGGGGAGAGCAGAGCCGCTGCCGGTGGAAGGAGCGGGGGTGGCAGCGGGCTTGGTGGCAGAGGGAGCAGAGGGAGCGGCCGACTCGACGGGAGAGGGAGTGGCGGAAGGAGCGGCGCTGGAGGCGGGGGTGGAGGGGGCAGCCGACTCAACGGGCTTGGAGGGGGTGGAAGGGGCGCTGCCGGCGGTGGCGGCGTCCCAGACCTTGGGACCGGGGACGGTGTAGTCGGTGGCACCACCGTAGATGTTGAACATGACACCAGGGTCGGTGGCCTTGTAAGCCTTGGTCATGTCGACACCAGTGGCGGGGAGAGCAGCAGAGCCGCTGCCAGTGACCTTGATCTGACCGCAGCCGTTGTAGAACTGGGCCTTGCCCTCGGCGCTGGCCTCGTGGAGACCGATCATCTCGGGGCGGATGAGGTAGTCACCAGCCTCGAGGTTGGGGAGGTCAATCTCCAAGAGTCCCTTGGAGGAGATGAGGTTGTCAACACCCCACTTGGAGCCGGTGAGACCGTCCTCGTAGATCTTGGTCCAGACGGCGCCCTCGCCGTTGGTGTCGGCCTTGGCGATGTAGACCATGACGGGTCCCTTGTGGGAGGGTGCGATCGGGTCGTCACCGTCACCGGCGGAGGCGGGGTCGTTGTGGTGCCATTGCATGCCGAGCTTGGAGCCAGCAGCAACCTCGACCTGGTCGGAGGTGGCCTTGCCACCGTTGCAGATCATGGCAGTGGAGGTGACATCGAGGATGGGGTTGTTGCCGTTGGAAGGAGTCTGGACAGCGAAGTGCTGGCCCTGGTCCTTGCCGTCGATGACGAAGCTCTGGAAGGTGGTGTGCGCAGCGGCGAGGTTGGCAGCAGCCAGGATGATAGCAGTCTTGGTGAACATGTTTGCGGTTGGTGTGTTGGTTGGTTGGTTGGTTGGATTTGAAAAGGTTGAGCGTATCTTCAAAGATAGAATGGAAACGAATGAATGGTAGACGAATGGATCGAAAGTGAGTGTAATGCTAAAGAGCGTGTGAAAGTGAGTGTCAGCGTCAAGCTTGATGCCCTTTCAACATCGATGGCCTCTGTATCTCTTATACTCCCTCCGCCTACACGGCACAGTTGCGCCATGACAAGATTAGTGCCTCACTGACAGAATCCTGACAGCGCCAACGACATGAAACCCGGGTCTGTGGATTGATGCCAAGCACCTGTCAATCTATCCAGCACTGCGCTAGCGCCCGAACCGGAAGCGTGGCTTCGGTTAGCTGCCGCAGAACGTTGAATCCAGGTCTGCTCCGTTCCTACGCCCCATAATATGTGATGAGCTATTGTCAAGGAGAGATTTGAAGGCGTCGCCTCCATGCATGTGCCTGGAGGTGGCCTGTATCAGGCGTTGCGCAACGAATAACGGGAGAGCCTCATGGGAAACGTGAAACCATGTCGAAAAAGCTTGATCGGTTGAAGTCTGGCTATCCCAGGCGTTTAACGAAACGTCATGCGCTGAAGCGCCAACATGTTCTGCTGTCAATGCTACTCGCATCCACATGTTCGCAGTTGATTGTTTGCTTGTGCCATAACGTTACCTAGGTATGTCGGAGACCGATTGGTACTTACCGCTGCGTGCCCCCATCGTCACCGCCACACTACGCAATCTCCCTACTCTCCATCCTTTATGCCACCGGTCTACACTGACTCTCATTTCGTTGATCCGGTATTCTAGATCCTGCGGTTCGACGGGAAAGCAACCTCGGTGGTGGGGCGAAAACTTCGCTAAGGGTGTATTCGTTCGCGAGACAACATGAAACGAATTCCTTCAGTGGGGGAAATTGCGCGCCTGTACCTGCCAAGACGATGGTGATGTTTCGACACTTCCGAGGCATCGCTCCAGACAACACCGTTTCCGCAGTCGAGTCGTGACGGCATCTTCGCTTTGCTTTGGAAGATGAAAGAACCACCGGCTATATTATCGTTCTGCATAGATAGTCGAAATCCGCACCCGTGCTTCGAGATAATGTAAAGTGCTGCGCCGCTTGACGAATGAACGGAGATGAGGCGCTTAGATGAGGAACGCAAAACGCGCCCTTGCGGTATGTTGTTTTTGTCGTTTGTGGAGCTGAGCGTTGCGCCGACGCACGTTGTCGCGTATGTGCGTAGTGGCTTGCAGTAACATTACCGCCCCGTGGTGGTGGCCTTCTCCAACATCAATTGAGAGTCCCTTCACCTTTAAGTACCTGTTCGACACTCAAAACGTGCTCAATAGTTCTCATTGTCTACCAACCATCCCAATCCCTGGGTATTATGAACTGATGCGCCACTCTCTACCTCGTACCTCTTCCATCTACCAGATCTTGTCTTTGACAGACGTTTTAGATGATGAGGTCGTTGCGCTGCGATCGTGCATGTGCCGCCGCGAATGGATTAAACGCCGATGATGATCTTGTTGTACACGTGGTGTCCCTTACTGGTGACATCCCAGAAACGCCCAAATAATGCTCATTATACCCATAGAAAGCCATGAATCCATGTCGAAAACCGTTCAACATGCTACAATCCCTAATGTCATGGAAGAAATGATGAACAGTGCAAGCAACATCAAGCTCGGGTAGCCCGTGTCGGATGCACTGCCTTCTTTTGTACTCGTCGCTGTCGCTTGTCCGTCGGGCTTACTGGCCCTTGCATTTGGATTATCCGTGACACTTTGAACGCGGGTCGTGGTAGCGGGAAACAAGGCGCTTTTCGTAGTGCGTCCTGAAGATCCATAAATCAACTCAGTCGCCCCCCACGCAAGACTGATCGTCGTGCCATCGACAGTGATAGTACCTCCAGGCGTCAAAGTCTGCCCTTCGATGACGAATGTTGTTCCACTTCCCATTTCCGCAGTGTACGTCTGCGAGCCGATAGTGAGTAGTGGAGGATTGGTGATGGCAGGCTGAGCCTGCGGCGAGATGAAACTAGTCTCGCCGTTGACGATCAAAGCTGTAGCTCCGGGTGCGAGCGAGATCGTGACACCCGAGATAACGATCGAGCCCCCCACGGTAAGCAGTCTCGACCCGATTAGATAGGCAGTGCTAGTTCCTGGGAGCGGCCCGAATGTCAGATCTCCAATGGTCAAAGGAGGCGCTGTGATTTGTGGAGGGGCTGGAGTAGCCAATGTAGATGTAACGCCGTTGATCACAACGAATGATGCCGATTGAGCGAGTGACAGTGTAGTGCCCGAGACGGTAATATCTGGGCCACCAGGAACGAGTGTTTGGCCATCTATTACAAAGGTGGGCCCTGAGGGCTCTGGAAGAGCGCCGATGACATCATTGCCGATGGTGATCGTAGGAGGTTTGCCGACCTGTGGAGTAGGAATAGCGAGGGATGAAGTAACCCCATTGACAACAACGAATGAAGCAGAAGGTGCAAGCGATATTGTGGTCCCGGAGAAAGTTATGGCTGGTCCACCTGGAACGAGGGGTTCATCGCCAACAACGAAGGATATTCCTGGTGAGGCCGAAATGGGTGTGAAGACATTGTTACCAACATTGAGAGTCGGCGCCGCGGGGTTCGCTATCATGGATGTGACGCCATTGACCAAAACGAAGGATGCTGATGATGCCAACGAAAGGGTAGTACCCGATGCAGTGATTGCCGACCCTCCAGGCACCAGTGTCTGACCTGCGATAACGAATGTGTTTCGCGGATTGTCAACAGCAGGGAACACGCTATCGCCAACAGTAAGTGTGGGTGGCGTTACGGCAGCTACAGCTGGGGCCTGTATCGTTGAGGACGCTCCATTGACCACCAGTACGCTTCCCGAGGGTGCTAGTGATAGCGTGGTGCCCGAAACGGTAATGGCAGGGGCACCCGGAGCGAGTGTCTGCCCCGAGACAACGAACGTTGGGTTAGGTCTTTGATTCTCTGGGCTGTTGAAGTTGTTGGAACTATCTTGGGTTGCTTGCGCCGTGATCGTTGAGCCACCGACTACCAGTTGTGGCGGACTGTTTGGAGCTGGTGATGATCCGGGTAGAACTTGGGTGGAACCTCCGATGACCACGAAAGAAGCCGACGGTGCCAAACTGACGACGGTACCATCGACAGTAGCGACGCCTCCAGGAGTGAGAGTTTGCCCTGGACCAACGAAGAATTGGGTAGCAGCGTTGGGTGTGAGTGTCGTCGAGCCAATCGTCAGCACTGGTGGAGGCCGCGCCGGAGTAACTTGCGGTAGCCTAGAGGTACTGCCATCCACAACGATGGCCGTAGCCGATGGCGCAAGAGAAACCATCGTCCCACCTCCTACGTTGACTGGGGCTCCCCCAGCTTGTAAGGTCTGAGAACCGACAACAATTCTTGAAGAAGGACCAACTACGATGGGTCGTGTGCCCACAGAACCAACAGTAACTCGAGTGAATTCGGGAGGATTGACCGCATTGTTATTCTCACTGCCGCGTATCTTAGTCGTAGAAATTGAGTCCATTCGGTCGTTTGGCTTGACGCTGGTGGGCGTTGGTTTGCTGTTATCACCTGGGAGATCCCAGTCTGCTACTGTAAGTGGGGTAGATTTCGAGGTGCTACCACCCCAACCATTTATAACGACGGGTCCGTCGTCAAAACCAAGTACAGATGACTCGACATGGATGAGGGCCGGACCTATACCGGGCCAATTTTGATAGTATAAGTCGACAACGATGAGGACAGTCACAACGGTTGCCTGCAGTTGTCCAGCATCACATGCAGACTGTGATATCTGGTTGAGAAAACCATCTGGCAGTGGGCCTGTCACCGTGCTCTCCTCGTCGAATCCTTGCATCCAGTAAGGGTACACTTGGGCGGAACGAAGCTGTACCGTCTCGGTTTTGTTTCCTGACTCAACCTCGTAAGCTGTGAAATGGACGAAAGGTGTCGCAGAAGTCTGAACCATTGTAGTATTTGGCCCAAGGGTGATTGTAGCCGTAGCAGATGGGAAAGTATCTGGGTAGTACAGATCGTATAATCCGGCGTCCGACGTCGGGATGACGTTACCAGAAGGAAAAGGAGAGTAGCCTGCTGACCGGTAGGCAACAGATGTTGTAGCTGCTTTAGGTCTTGCCGTGTACTCTTCACACATGGTAACCGTGAAATCCCATTCGGCATAATACGACTCGCTGTAGATACATGCATAATCTGATGCCAGTGCACTGGATGCATCAAAGGTTGTCGTGTAAGGAACAAGGGTATAAGAGTCCACGTTACTGAAATTCGATGCCTGCGTTGTCATAATTCCCGCCACATGCATGTATGTTGGGCCAAACCAGTAATCTACACTTGCACTGGGGATGTTGACCGTACATGTCGCGTTAGACATGTGGGTTTGCTGTGTTGCCGTGCCGTTGCTAGTTGAATGATCGATGACAGAAGCCGCTGACGGCAAATTTTGGACTTGCGACGATGTCGTATTGAGGCTGTCTGATAACGTGGCGTTTGGTAGCACAGAAGAAACCAGTGGTCCAGTCGAGGCCGCATCGGTGGGCCGAAGGATTTCATGCTCGCTAGAAATCCCTGTACCGAGGCTGCTAACGCTACGCGATGGAGTTGCTGGGAGCACAGGTGCGAGCGTCGAAGCAGATACCGATGACTTCGTTGTGAGGGTGACGTTGGAATATGGGGCTTGATGGCTTGGTTAGCACGCAGCGGATCAGAGCCGCGAGGCGCAATGGGATTTGGCTTTACCACGATGGAACACGGCCCCCGCTGCAAATGAAGCGACGCATACTGTGAGAAACGAGTGATTAAGATACATGGCGATTGTAGAGTGCCTGCATGAGCAGCACTCTACGGATAGCGAACGTCGTGCTCTCAAGTCGTCCCAAGAGAGTGGTGGGCACACGAGAGTGCAGCAAAGGCAATCTGGATGAGCGGGTCCAGCGCGTTTTGCCCTATGGACGGCATCGATTGGCGTGGTCCCGAGCGTGGACATGCATATTTATCGGAAGATCAGCGCGGAAGGTAGCTAGGCTCTGGGCGAAGTCCGTAGGCTCCTATTCCGGACAGGGGTATGAGGCGGATGGCACGTGAGTTGAACGAGGACACCAATAACGTATGTCCACCTCGCAAAAGAACGATGAATCTGGCCAACATCCTGTAGGTTGAGTGCGACTGCCACGCAGGTCCCTGAGAGCACAAGACCCCGCTACTGCAGCATGTTGCAGGCTGGGGTGTGGGCGGAGGCATCAAAATCCCGGCCTGCCTGTCTCGGCATAGGCGATTGCTTGTATTTGTGCAACACGCCTCCATACCATTGTAGACAGCCCTTGCTGTTCAGCTGAGTGTTGATTGTCTACCACGCAGGCGGCGTGCGGCTCTTGCGGAGATGAAGCGCCACGTTCATCATGCACAAAAAGCATTCATCCCAACATCATGATCGACGCATCACTCAAGATCTCCTCTTGTTGAGCATGACGATGGTCTGGTAGGTTTCTGGCAAGCGCGCCGATCTGCCAGACTGGAGAGAGCAAATCTAAGCGAATGCGCTGGTCAACCGCTCCAGAACCTACTGTTTCAAGCTTGTCGTTCGGGGGTGGCTGTCGTGAAGTCCGGGCGTGGGCGTCGCCCGCTCGTAGTGGGAGCCGTGGTGGCCTAAGCCCAGCCGCTTTGCCAGCGCCTTGCAGTGGCACATGGCAGTCCAGAGGCCGACCCCAGATTGTGCGAACAGGTGCCAATCGGTGTAGGGATGAAACGAGGGGTCGGTCGGGTGCCTCACGGCATTCAGTTGCATTCATCTATGTTGCTGCGGAAGAATACCGGTTGAAAGCGACGGGAGCAGGATGGCCGTCTTACAGGCGTCTGACGAAGTTGCCGTACAAGCTTACGTCCGCCGCACAGCATCGAGGCGCCAAAATCAAGGCGTACAGCAGAGGGATCGCAGAAGGGTGACGGTCGGGGCGCTCCCGCAAAAAAGAGTGCTATCGCAGCAAATGGCGGGTACGTCAATCGAAAGGAGCGTTCGCCCCGTTAGCCAAGTGACCAACTTCGTTAGAGCATTTGGTGCAATATATGCCTTGGCTTGCTCTCGGCTGGCATGCCAGGATCCGCCAATCTGGCTCGACTCTGGACGAGAGTGCTTTTGCATGCTGGCTGCAGTTCGAGGACTCCTTCTCTTTCTTCACCCCTCTCGTGGCGCTGGCGGGGACAAACAATGCCACTCGGTGATGCTGCTCGCTGCGCTCTTCGAGGTTGAGTGGCCCCAGTCGTGCCTCCTTCCACGCGCCGCTTAGTCACGGAACATGGTCCCTTTCCGAGGGCATCGTGCCTTCCACACAGCCCTATGCGCCTTCCTCGCCGCCGCCCTGCTCCCGCCCTTGCTTGCCGCAGCCGACTATGTGCCGACAAACATCACCGAGACGCCCAACTTCCAGCTGCTGCCCGGCATCGCCTCGGTACCAGCACCCGTCACCGTTGCGCCGGACCAGAACTGGCTAGGAGTCGACGGCTCATGGAACACCTTTACTCTGCGCGTGGGCGAAACAGGGGAGAATGTGCGCGTCTTTGTGTCGACTGCAAGCCAGCAGATATGGGCCATCAATCGCATGGCGTGCATCACCAACACCACGAGCCCGGTGACAGGAGAAATTACAGCATACAACGTCTTCGACTCGGATTGTGAAACCAGCCGCGGCTTCCTATTCAACAGCAGCAACTCGGAAACATGGCAGCAAAAGGGCTTCTACCAACTGTGGATCGAGAAGTATCTCGGACTGGTCGGCAATGGATTGTACGGCTTCGATTCGGTGGGTTTGGGGAGGGCCGGGGAGATGGGACCCTCAGTTCAGAACACCACGATCGGCACCTTGGTCACCGCCAACTTCTGGCTTGGGCATATAGGCGTGCATTCCAAGTCGACCAACTTCTCCGTCTTCGATGAATCCGTTCCGAGCTACCTGACCACGCTGTTCGACCAGAAGAGCATCCCCAGTTTGTCTTTTGGCTACACGGCAGGCGCCCAGTACCGTAAGACATTACCACGTACCCTCGTTGCAAATCACTGACTCGGACGTACAGGTGACCAGACGGTCCTCGGAAGTCTCACGCTTGGCGGCTACGATGCCTCCCGCCTCATCCCTAACGACCTCACCTTCATCTTCGCCCCGGATAATGAGCGCGACCTGGCGGTTGGTGTCGTCGGCATCACGGCAGATACCACGTCGAAGGGAGATATTGACCTCCTCATGAACCGAGACGACGTGACCATGTACATCGATTCGACGGTTGCAGAACTCTACCTGCCGGTTGAGATATGCCAAGCTTTTGAGGACGCATTTGGACTAAAGTACGATGAAAAGACTGATCTCTACCTCGTGGATGATGCCCTTCACCGGGATCTCGTCGCGCAAAATCCCAGTGTCACGTTCACTATCGGCCAGAAATACAGCACGGATTCCACTTTGCAGATCACGTTGCCTTATGCTGCTCTAGACTTGGAGGCGACCCCTCCGTACAGAGGATTGCAAGAGAAGACAAGGTACTTTCCTATCAGACGAGGTGCGGAGGCGCGTCAGTGGGTACTGGGTAGAGTCTTCCTGCAGGAAGCCTACTTGACCGTAGACTGGGAACGTCAGAACTTCACCGTGTCGGCGGTGGACTGGACATTTGGCAAAGCTCCACAAATCATGCCTATCGTGTCGCCCACCTACGCGGTTCCGCATTATGATCCCCCAAAGAAGAAGCCTTTGTCTTCAGGAGCAGTCATTGGTATCGCAGTGGGAGGTGGCTTCTTCGTTGCTCTGGTTTTTTGCGCAATTGGGTGGTGGTTCTGGCGACGGCGGCACAAGCGCAAGCTGGCAGACATCAAAGCGCAATACGAGGCCGATGTCGCTGCGGCGGCGGTCACCAAGATGGATCCACCCGTGTCAGAGGAGGCTCCGACGTCTCCAGTACGAAGTAGTACAGAAGGCGTGACTGTCTTCGCGAAGGCCGAGCTACCTGGCTCATCCCATGTGCATCATGAGATGAGCTCCAGCGCAGAAGAGAAGGGCTCATCAGCCGTGCATGAGGCAGATGGCGAGGAGCGTCAGATCTATGAGATGCCTGGAGACATGCCTGTGCTTCCCGAGGCAGGCGGCCGTCAACTGTCGGAAAAGGAGTCCATGGTGGTACGCGAGAGGATATACAACGGCATAGATCCGACCGGCACGCCAGATGCAACCCCAGCTGCGTACGAAGAGTCGCGCAGGCTCGCACCAATATCCCCGTCCGAAGTGTCGATAGTGAGCGGTCGGCTTCCAACGGACAACGTGTCGCCCATTACACCACGCACACCAAGAGACGGCGCTTTCTTGGAAGCCTCGGACACATTTTTCCAATTGCCGCCCTACCGTGCTCGCGAAGAACGACGCGCCGAGTCGGATGGCGATCCCCTTTCCCCCGTCTCGCCGCTGGAAGGGTCTACGGATGCCTCCCGACGGCGGTTCTCTTACGAGTCATGAGGCCAAAAAGCTGCTTGTTCAGCGACGTTACGACTGGCGTTTATTTTGTTTGGCATAAGTGGCGGGGTTATCTTGGCACCACGGATATGGCGTTTGAGAGGGAATGATTTGAATTGTGCATAGCAGAGGCTGAATACCCATCTAGACGGCGGCACGTGGTAGAAACGAGCAGCCACGTTTTGTTAGTGTATATAGTGTAAATACACGCTTTTCGCGCACATGGCGGCACCCTGAATTGCACATGTGCATGACAGCCAGCTCCCAGCGCTAGGCTCATGCGTTCATGCTGTCGGGCTGGCCGTCGGCTGGCTAAACGGTCGCGGGCCTGCAACGGGCAATTGTCCTGATTGTAGGGCAGAGCCAGCGGCGCGGGCGAAGCGGTCTGAGGAAGGTGCCTTGGGCAGCGCCTTGCCGCAAGCAGCCAAGTTGAACCCCTCGTCCGCGCAGCGACTGGATACCAACCCCACCATATCCTCACGGAGGCCGCGACGAGGCACAGGACGACCGCTTTTCTGCTGAAGCCAGTCCGTCAATCGCTTGCCTATTGCTTGCGACTTCCCGGTGAAGACTCTGCGCCTGCCTCGACTGTCCCACCCCAAGCCCCGTGCCAGAGCCGCCGCCCCGCTTTGTGTCGAAGCAGCTCCTGTCAGTCATCACATTGGCCGCGCGCCTAGCCTTATATCATATCGTGCGCTTGCCGCCCGCACTTCTTCTCCACAGTCTACATTGTCCGACTTCTGCGTCTTCAATCGTTACCTTCTTTACATACCTCTCTGAAGATAGAAAAAGCCTTACCCCGCCGCAGCTGCCACCATGGGCGACCTCGCCAACCGCAAAGTGTTCAAGGTAACGTTATATCCGCCATTCAGGGCCGAGCACGCGTACTGACAGCTTGCAGGTGTTCAACCAGGAGTTCATCGTCGACGAGCGCTACAATGTAACCAAGGAGCTGGGACAGGGTGCCTACGGCATTGTCTGGTACGACTCGAGCCACGGCGCGCCGCATAACAAGTGCTGATTCTGCCCCCAGTGCGGCTACCAACAACCAGACGGGCGAGGGCGTGGCCATCAAGAAGGTCACCAACGTCTTCAGCAAGAAGATCCTTGCCAAGCGTGCCCTGCGCGAGATCAAGCTGCTCCAGCACTTTAGAGGTACGTTGACATGCCACCTGCCGGCTGCAACACTACTAACACCTGCCAGGCCACCGTAACGTAAGACACGCATGCTCCCGAGTGCCCCGATCGACCCCATGCTAAACCCGTCGCACAGATAACATGTCTCTACGACATGGACATTCCCCGCCCAGACAACTTCAACGAGTGCTACCTATACGAGGGTATGGATTCCATCCCATGTTTTGATAAGACGGTGCTGATAGATGTGCAGAGCTCATGGAGTGCGACCTGGCAGCCATCATCCGGTCCGGCCAGCCGCTCACCGATGCCCACTTCCAGTCCTTCATTTACCAGATCCTATGCGGTCTCAAGTACATCCACTCGGCCAATGTCCTCCATCGCGATCTCAAGCCCGGTAATCTCCTCGTCAACGCCGACTGCGAGCTCAAGATTTGCGACTTTGGTCTTGCCAGGGGTTTCTCCATGGACCCTGAGGAGAACGCAGGATACATGACCGAATATGTCGCTACTCGATGGTACAGAGCCCCTGAGATCATGTTGAGCTTCCAGAGCTACACAAAAGCTAGTAAGTAGTCACTCTCTCGTAATAGAGTCACATGCCGAACTCAAGCTGACTTTGCATAGTTGATGTGTGGTCAGTAGGCTGCATCCTTGCTGAGCTGCTTGGCGGTAAGCCCTTCTTCAAGGGCCGCGACTACGTCGATCAACTGAACCAGATCCTGCACTACCTTGGAACACCAAACGAGGAGACACTCTCACGCATCGGATCTCCCCGTGCGCAAGATTACGTTCGCAATCTACCGTACATGCAGAAGATCTCGTTCCAGTCCCTGTTCAGAAACGCCAACCCAGACGCACTTGATCTGCTCGACCGCATGCTCGCATTTGATCCCTCAAGCCGTATCTCAGTCGAGGAAGCCCTGGAACACAGGTACCTACAAATCTGGCACGATGCTTCCGACGAGCCTTCATGCCCAACTACATTCGACTTCCAGTTCGAGGTGGTCGAGGAGATCCCGGAGATGAAGAAGATGATCCTGGATGAAGTCAGTCGCTTCCGCCAGATGGTGCGCGTACAACCCGGTGCAGGCGCTGGGGGAAACCAGGCGCCGCAAGTCCCGATACCCAACAACTACGACCGCGCTGGCTACGAAGACCCAAGGCCTCAAGAAGCGTTCAACCAAGGTGGATGGAACGGAAGCGATCTGGAGCGTGATCTTCAGGGTCTTGACGGCCGCATGCGATAAGTGGAGTTTGGACGAATCTGTTCGTTGCAAGATGTCTTCTCGTTGGTTTGAGCGTGAGCGTGGAGGGATTTGGGTAATATTTGAGCCCCGTGTAATTTCTCTCAAAATCTATTGAATGATTACTATGTTCGAATGACTTTGTGACGATCTGAGTCCACAAGTAAAGATGGCATGGCCTGCTTGGGGGTTGTTGACATCCGCAATATTTACCACACGGAACAATACAGGTGTGAGCATACAAAACCCTACCAGCTCTCGTGAATATGGTATGTCGGATGCTATCGGCATCAGGCTAGCATACTGTTCAAATCAACTCCGGATCACTATCGAAATGATTCGGACCCATAATGAGTCAGCTATGATGCTATATAGCCGAGTGCTAGGGAAAATAGTGTTACAACTTGTATTACCAATCAAAGTGGAGTCGCAGCACCTTGTTCATGAAGTTCGAGCGTATTCAAGAGTCCTCAACACTACAGCATTTTAAATAGTCATCCTTCGCTCAAACACACATCGTTGACTGAGAATTCATTATGGTACCCAAGATCTTCCTGTACAGGCTCACCCTCCCCATCTAACATTCCCCCGACTGACCCTTCCCCAGAACAGGAGGAACAGGCTACATCGGTGGCTCCGTTCTCCATACCCTCGCGGCCACCCACCCGGAATACGACATAACTGTGCTCCTCCGACGAACCCCCGAAACCTTCACATCCACCTACCCCAACATCACCATCCTGACCGGCGACTACTCCAGCGCCGACCTGATTGCTTCTGCCGCGCAAAACGCCGACATCGTCGTTCACAACGGCGACTCAGACCACGAAGCCAGTCTCAACGCCATCATCACCGGTCTACTCCGACGTCCAACACCAGGCTACCTACTCCATCTCTCCGGCACAGGAATAGTATCAGACTGGGCCGATGAACGGTACCTGGGAGTGCTAAACCCAAAGATATGGTCCGACAAGACTTCTCTGCCTGAAATCCGCCAGTTGCCTCCTACGGCTCTGCACCGCAACACCGAAACCATCTTACACGACACGATTGCAAAACATGGAGATAAGATCAACATAGCCATCATGTGTCCCCCTGATATCTACGGTAAAGGTCGGGGGTTAGCGAACACACACAGTGCGCTCATCCCCTTCTTCATCAAAGAAGCGAAGAACATAGGTGGTCAACCATTCTACTACAACGACGGAACCAACACGCGGAGTTGGGTTCACATCGACGACTTGATGCGTCTCTACCTGCACGTCGTAGAAGCCGCAGTCTCGCGTTCTTCTCCCCACGATTTCTTCAACGATAACGGGTACTACTTTGCCAGCACGCAAGAGCATTCTCAGTCTAGTGTTGCAAAAGCGACCGCTGAAATCTTGCACAAACATGGTATTATACACGATGCGGAACCAGTGCAGATAAGTTTGCAGGAGCTGGATAAGATGGCCAATCTACCTGGGTTTCCGCAGCTAGCGAGGTATCTGTTTGCGAGTAATTCGCGGACGAGGGCTGAGAGGGCGGCTGAGAAGTGGGGGTATAGGGGTGAGGCGAAGGGGTTGTTGGCTTGTCTGGAGGCGGATGTATTGGATGCCTTGCAAGGGTGAATTGTGATTACTAGGGATAAGGGAGGGAGGCATGCTTGCAACTCATATAGTAATGGGCTTAAGGATGACATTGTGTATGGGGACAGGCCTCGGGGCAACGATATTTCGTATATGTCATGAATGACGGGTATACTTAACATAAACTAGCTAGAAACTCTGTCCTTGATAAATTCACCTCGTGGAAGGCAATCTTGTACCTAATGCATTGCCGATGGACTCGTCTTGGGATGTCAGGATGCTCAGATGTGAAAGTTTCCCGAACATTGCAGATGAGTAGGTTGTGGGTCGTACGCCGTAGGAGCGTAGGTGGTATCGGATGAGACTTCACTAATAAAGATGCCTGCGTGGAGGCCATACAGTTGTGCAAGCTGCGACAGCCAGGTACGGTCTTTCCTTGATCAGCTGTTCGTTGGGCACCTGGGTGGTGTTTCCTACATCACGGCGATGCTGCATGCCGCTGAGCTGGTCCGTGCACAGAGCCAGGGTCCTCTAGCGCGATAATTATTTCTCGGTCTTAGAACTTTTGGCAAGCCGGTGCGCTTCAAGTCGAACTTTTCGCGCCATTGCACAGCACCACCCAACACACTCCACACCATGTCGCCCGCCGCGATCGAGTCGGGAAACAAGAGGAAGAGGTCCCACAAGAGCAAAAAGAGCGCTGAGCCAGCGATCGCACCAGCGCATGATGGCGTAGATGCTACCAAGGCGCGCAAGAAGGCGCGCAAGGACAAGGCACCTGTCGTCGAAGAGCCGGTGGTAGATGATGATTCTGAGGAGGAACAGAGCGATGAGGAAGAAGAAGCGGCAGTAGAGGAAGTCGTCGCAGAAGCCAGTGCTGCAGACGACGACAGCGACAAGGAAGACGATGAAGGCGACAACGAAGAGCTTGCCGAACTACCCTCTGGCACGGGCAGCAATGCCGTTGATCTTCCCTCCGGCACCACGATGCCCTCAGCGAACCCGACGCGATTCGACGAGCTCAACCTGAGCGAACGAACGATGACTTCTATCAAGAACATGGGCTTTGAGAACATGACAGAGATCCAACAGAAGGCTATACCACCTCTGCTATCAGGAAGGGATGTGCTTGGAGCGGCAAAAACTGGCAGTGGAAAGACTCTGGCTTTCCTTATCCCCGCCATCGAGATGCTCTCGCAGCTGCGGTTCAAGCCGCGCAACGGAACTGGAGTCATTGTCGTATCGCCGACCAGAGAATTGGCGTTGCAGATCTTCGGTGTAGCGCGCGAGCTCATGGAACCACACAGCCAGACGTTTGGTATCTGCATTGGTGGTGCCAACCGAAACGCAGAAGCCGAGAAGATCAGGAAGGGCTTGAACCTGATCATCGCTACTCCCGGGCGCCTCCTCGATCATCTCCACAACACACAGGGCTTTGTCTTCAAGAACTTGAGGTCACTCATCATTGACGAGGCGGACAGAATTCTCGAAGTCGGTTTCGAAGACGAGATGAGGTCCATCATCAAGATCTTGCCCACGGAGCGTCAGACGATGCTTTTCTCCGCAACACAGACCACCAAGGTTGAGGATCTCGCAAGGATCTCGCTCAAGGCCGGCCCCCTCTACATCAACGTCGATCACCGTGCCGAGCATAGCACGGTCCAGGGATTGGAGCAGGGTTACGTTCTGTGCGATTCAGACACCAGGTTCAGGCTTCTGTTTTCTTTCCTCAAGAAACACCAGAAGAAGAAGGTCATTGTCTTCTTGTCATCGTGCGCATCTGTCGACTTCTACAGCGAATTGCTCAACTACATCGACCTGCCTGTGCTTGGACTGCATGGCAAGCTCAAACAACAGGCGCGAACGAACCGCTTCTTCGAGTTTGTGAATGCACAGAGCGGCACACTCATCTGCACCGATGTTGCTGCGCGAGGACTAGATATTCCTGAGGTGGATTGGGTTATTCAATTCGACCCACCTGATGACCCGCGAGGTAAGCTTGAACGCACGCAATGCATGCGGAGTATATACTGACTTGTCTACAGACTACATCCACAGAGTCGGTCGAACAGCCCGAGGTGCAAATGGCAAGGGCAGGAGTTTGATGTTCCTCTTGCCATCCGAAGTAGGATTCCTCAAGCTCCTCAAAGAAAACCGCGTGCCGCTGGTTGAGTTTGAGCTGCCTTCGAACAAGATTCTCAACATCCAGTCACAGCTGGAAGCCTTGATCAGCAAGAACTACTACCTCAACAAGAGCGCAAAGGATGGCTACCGGTCGTACCTCCAGTCGTATGCTTCACATAGCTTGCGGTCAGTGTTCGACGTGCACAAGCTGGATCTCGTCAAGGTGGCCAAATCGTTCGGTTTCTCAACACCACCGCGCATCGACATCAGTCTTGGCGCGAGCTTGAGCCGCGATAAGAAGGTGGAGGGAAGGAGAGCATATGGAAGTCAGCCTGCGCAGGGCCGACGACCGATGAGGGGAGGCAAGAGGTTCTGAGGTAATAGTTGGGAGGCATTGATGGGAGTTTGGCGTACAAAATCACATACGGGCCATGATCTAGGGTTTACAGCTGTGCATGATCTAATTGAGCACCCATGGGGATGTCGGTAACTTCAGAAGCGAAATGTGTCAATTTGATGTGGAGCTTGAACTTCAAACAATTCTGTCCCTGGCATGAATGACGTACTTGGTAGCTTTATTCTACCTGTAAGCAAAAATGAAAGTCGTGAAGATTGCCCGTACAGCAGCGCCACCAAACCGGTGAGCCCTAGCAAGATTCGGGCGCGCAACCACTGAGGCAGCAGAACAGCAACATTACGCAGGCTGCGTCAAACTGCCAGTTCACCAAGTCTGCATCCTTCGGAAGATTTCTTCTCTAGCAAAAGGTCACTTCTGGTATGTTACTTGACGGAGTTGTGCCCGGCAGCCAGCCCTACGAGTTTCCCAGATTGCAGAAAGTGCAGACGCCGCGGCTTGTATGGAGCCCTGGGGGATGCGCTGGCAAGTCGCTCTCGCGCTGGCGGGCCAATCACGTCGGGAAGACAGTGAGAGCGGATGCGGCCGCCCACGGGGGTTGCGGCACCATCACCCCTGGTAACGACACGGGTGCTAGAAGCTAGCTAGCTATGTAGTTAGTAGCAGCGAGACGGCCGCCGTCCATGACGGATGTTTGACAGTCTGGCGGTGAGCATTTGGAGGTTGTGAATCTGGCTGGAAAATCAGCAAAAAACATGGAATGTCAAGAGCCTGATTTGGGATTGTGGCATGGAGGCGCGGGAAGACGGGAGGGGTAAGAATAGAATAGGCGACGTGGTTGCTTTTGGTGCGACCAGCCATGTTTGTTACAGGCGGATTACAGGCGGGAGGTGGAGGGACGGTAGAGGCTGGCATTCGTCGCGCACTTTGCAGTGGGATGCATGGCCAACGGCGTCCACGAGGGACACCAGGCACGCTGTATGGCCTTGACGCGGCCGAGTGGCTGGGGACAGACAAGTCATGATGTATCGCCGGTAGCCCATCGTTGGTTGATACGACGCGACCTGTCGCAGGTGGTTCTATTCACTCTGTGCCCTTTACATCATCTTTCACAACTTTATACCCATCGTACTATTGCACTAGGATAATTGTAATAATTGTAATAATCCTTCGCCCACACGCCATCCTCGATCTGCAAGGTCAACAAGCCTCACCTCCAGCCCGTGTTAGCGCCGACAAGGATTGCTGCTCTCCAGCCGTGACCCAGCCTTTCTCTCCACCACAGCTGGAGTTGGCGACCACCACAGGACCGCCTCTCCACCAGCGAAGAGCGCGACGGAGCTGCAGAGCCATTGCTACCTGCGATAGACGGGAGCTGTTGTGCTGCCTGGTCTGGTGAGTCCCGTGACATCTCACATTACCTACCCAGCAGCTGGACGTGTCTAACCCGCCTAGCCTGAACGTCGGCGGCCATTGTCGCAGAGCGTCGCACGCCGCAGACATCTGGAGCTGTGTGCACGCATTCAACCGCCTACTGGACCGCAACTGGGCTCTCACGTCCCCGTTCACGACCCCCGTCCCGTTCACGCCCGCTATCACGGCTCCTCTCGCACACGCGCCCTCGCTGTTCGCGCACCAGCAACATCCAGGTTGCGCAAACGTAAACAGCCACGGTGCGGCCCTGCACCCACACCATCGCCAACATCATTTCCCTCCCATAACGTCCTCGAGGAAAACGGCGCCGGACATGTCTTCCGTCACCCACCCCGCCTTCTAGAATCTTTCAGATTCTACGATGGTTTTAGATACAGAACGACCTCCTCTTCCGGCACCTACTGAACCCTCGACTCTCGATTCCGCAGACGAATCAACCTACCACATAGACGAAATCAACACCGACGTCTCCAACCGCACCGACAGAACCTCGTACTCCGTCCCCGACGACGGCACCCCCATCACTATCAACACCACCTCGCCCACCAAGCCCCGCGGCCAAGCGAGGCTCTCCCGCAAGTTCCCCTCGCAGACGTCGCTGCTCATTGAGTACTTCGAGTCCGGCAAGGACGAAGGCCAGGCCGGCTCGCGAGGCAGCGTGCGCGTCCGCGTCACCCCCTCGTCTCGCAAGAGCAGGCACTCGACCGCGAGCGACAACGTCCAGATCACCCAGACGTCCGCCAAGCGCAACTCCCACGCGCCCTCCTACTCCAAGCGCCTCTCGCTCGCGACGAGCAAGTCGTACTCCGAGCTCTACGACTCGCGCACCGTCGCCTACTCCGACCTCTCCAACATCTCCTCCCTGCCGCCCGTCGACATCGAGCTGCTGCCAAACCACAGCGACCTGTCTACCGACGGCGGCCGCTTCCTCCCCATGCCCTCGGACATATCGTCCATGCCCGCAGACAGCATGACTGGCCAGACAGAGATCCTCCCGCCCGCGCGGCGCAGGAGCCGCAGCATGGAACGCGACGCAGTCACCGAGTCCATGGTATCAGAGGCCATCCAGGACACCCTCAAGGCACCCCGCCACCACCGCAGCAGAAGTCTCAGCAAAGACCGCATCACACAGCGCGTCATGGAGAAACTGGCGCAGCAGGCCGCAGAAGGCGGTGCTGCCAGATCAAAACACAGCTCTTCAAAGTCAAGAGACACGTCCAGACGGCGGGAAGACGAGCTTGCCTCGCCCCGCAAGTCACATCGCAGACGGAGCAAGGACGTCGAGCAGGCGAGCGGCACCGAGTCCAGCTACCTCTCCTCAAACGCCGACCGTCGTTCGCACGTCTCTGGGACCTCCTCCATCAACAACCCCAAACTACTGGCCACAGTCGAGGACGCTATCAAGCGCCTCATCCTCCCCGAGCTGAATGCGCTGAAAGAAGAGAACCGCACCTCCAGGAACATGGACAAGTTCGACCGCGCGAACCGCGACAGCATAGCCACCTTCGAAACCGTCGAATCAGCCGGCTCTCGCGACCCATCCAGACGCCGTGTATCCAAATCCTCGAGCGCACCCAAACTCCACAGCAACAAGCCCAAAGTTGTCCTCAATAGGGATGGCGACGATCCAGGGACGACACTGGCTGGCGGATCAAGCCGCAAGAGCGAGCGACGATCCAGCCGGGGCTCTATCTCAAGCTACGCTGATTCGACTACCCGTGAGGAGAAGGAGAAGACCCATCGGAGAAAGAGCAGTAGCAAAGACAGCACCATGTCTCAACGAGATGCTGCTCTAGTTGGACTTGCTGGAGCTGGCCTTACCACTGCGGCTCTCAAGCATCACACATCACGGGAAGAAAAGGAGGAAGAACGCAAACAGCGCAAGCATCGCTCCTCTCGCAGCAGTCGATCCGCAAGCGTATCCGAAAGTGTGCACGAAGAACCTCGTGTCAAGGAACGCGTTCCTCCCCTACCTTTCAACCACAGCGAGCTCATCGGAGGATCCGAGCTCACTCGCGACTCAATCCTATCCGCAGAGACCGAGACCAAAGAAAGACCGCAGTCGAGGTCATCGGTTAGCACTGGCATAACAGGCACCGGTGCTGAGACGCCTCTTCAACAAGTTCCTCGTGGATACATCTCGCCATCACCGCGCACTCCGACCCGCACACCTAATGCTCTCCAACAAACGCTCGGCACGTCTCATAGCAACAAATCTACCAACGAGGTCCGCACATCAACGCCGAAGAGTGACCGCAGCTGGACCTCACGCTCGAAAGAAGCCACCGACGCTAGCTTAAATGCAGCAGCTGCTGCTAAAGCACGCGCAATCGAGCGATCCGGTCCCCAAGCTTCAGAATATGAGATCGAAAGCTACACGCAATCAAGACGTGGCGACACTGTCAGCCCAATACAGAGCGAGGCTAGCTATCGGGGAGATGCGCAAACCACGGGCTCACCACGAAGAATGCACTCTATTCGCAGTGGGCCTTCGGTGTCTTCTCTCGGCCACCAGTTCGAGCGAAGGGAGTCCAACCTCTCCATTGCATCACTCTCATCGACGACTAGCACCAAGGCGGCGGCACGCACCCGCAAGCGACCTCAGGGCGTTACTCTCGAAAGCAAGAGGTCTATTCTCAATGAGGATGCAACCACCAAGGACACCAAGCAATTCTTCGACCGCAACCACGAGAAGAATGACATGTACCGACGCGAACTTGAGGATAGCTCTGTGAACTACAACCGTATGACCATGTACACCGACGATAGCACAGGAGTGGAATACCTCGACCACGAGCAGAAGGTCGGTGATCTTCAGGACATTCGCAAGGTCGGCACAATTCCTGAATACGTCCACACACCACTGGCCGTGGAGTCTGCTGTCGCCTCCCTACATGACGAGCAGTCCACCCTCAGCGTTCGATCCTCTATGGCCACAAGCCCGCTCAAGAAGAGCACGCTCTCGCAGGTTCACACGAACCCAGCTTACGTCCAAACCGACGAAGTACCTGCCGGCCAGAGGTGGGCCGCCATTCGCGACAAGGCCGAAGCTCTGCAACAGGAACGACGTGCCGAGGAGCCTCCGAAGCAAAACATTGCTCGTGAGAACTCTCCTAGGCAAAGCATCGCGCAATCCGAGGCACAGTCTGAGGATGCTATGTCGATGGATGAACCGATACAGATGCATCACAGTGCCTACCCAGTCGGAGACAACGATATGATGCCTGAGATTGGTTACGGCATAGATGATGAGTCGGATGTAACTACCAACCCATCGATCATCCAAGGGCCAATCGGAGGAGGCGATGGCTACCACGATCGTACCGACGAGCTGCTCAGCCGACAAGAAGAGCGAGAACGTACTCCCACCTCTTTCAGCAAGGGTGCCCTTGGACTCGGAGCTGGAGCTGCTGCCATGGCCGCTGCTGCTGCTTACGAAAGAGAAGAGCAGCAGAGTCCGGCTTCGTTCGATCAACGACACCAGGCCACCGTAGAAGATGAATATGATCATCCCTATCCAGGTGAGCAACAATACGAGCAGTCAGGCTATGCGCAGAGTAACCGCACTCCTTTGTCAGGCCAAACCGGCTGGAAAGACGAGGGTTACCAGTCGGCTAACCAACGTGAAGCGTACACGCCACAAAACCGCAATCACTCAAAGATCTTTGATGATGACGGCTACGGTGATGAGTACAATGGCGCGGACCTTGGCAGCCCTGACATGTTTGCTGCTCGTGCCAAACATGACCGACATGTTAGTGGCAACTCACACGGCATGACTTCTCCTCTCTACGACGCAGCTACCGGCAAAGGCATGGACCGCATCGAATCGAAAGACATCGTGGCGCTCATGGATCACCTCACTGTTCGCGACGCCCAGCGCAATGCTCGCGACACCGAAATTCTCGTCACCCTTGTGCGAAGCGCCGCGGAGATGCGCAACCAGTTGGATGACCTCAGGCAGTTCATCAAGACCCAAGACACGATGATCATGAACACCACAGACAAGCGAGTCAACCTTGCGGAGCAACGCATCCTTGGTGGTCCCCGTCCTCAGCCCCAGACACCACCTCGTATCAACCGTACCTCTTCAGATGACGATATCGAGACCAAAAAGAAGAACGTCTTTAGGCGTGCTCTTAAGGGCCTCAGCTCTGGCAAGGGAGACGGCGATATCAAGCACATCGAGCAAATGCTCGTTCAGTTGCTTGGCGAAGTTGAGGGCCTGAAGCAAGTCAACCAGCTTTCGTTGGATCAGCAGGCGAGGACGAATAGTCTCAACTCGTATGAAGAACTCCGAGCAAGCGGTGATGCGGGTTACGAGCCAGAGGGCCGTGCCAACACTGCCTCCTCCCCCGACCAGTCGGGCTACTTCTCCAACCCTTCGTCTTCCCGCCGCATCCAAGATCTTCACTCTGGATACGATGTTGTACCAACAAACCGTATCAGCACAGTACGAGAAGAGAGCGACGAGGAGTACGAAGAGCGTACTCGTACACCAGGCTACGAGAATACCGAGCGCATGACAACGCCGACCCAGGAAGCTTTCCCCGAAAAGCGTGCTTCGCTAGGAACTCCTCCACAAGCTTCAAGGGCAGCGCGAAACTCACAGAGCGATGACACTACCCCGAAGCGCAAGCACAAGTCTAACTCGTCGTCCATCTTTGGTATTCCCAAGATCTCGCGATGGTCAAAGACCACTACCTCCACCAACCCAGAGAGCCTGCCACGCAACAGCGGGTCTGGAGAGAGGCGACCCCACTCCATGCACTCCAGGTCTTCTTCCCAGGATGACTACTATGATGACGAAGAGCCATACGAGCAGCATGCCGATGACAGGCTGCGGTCCAACACATCCCTAGCCAGGGAAGAGCAGCGTTCGATACGTTCTGCACGCTCTCCATCGCCTCTTATCCCAGAGGACATTCAATACGAGATGGAAGACCCCAAGTACCAGGCGCATCGCAACTCGCTGAACCTGCAGCACCCCCAGCCGCGACCTGGGCCAACCGGTCGTCACCAGAACAACTTGGAGACCCAAGCGCAGATCTACAATCCTGTTCGCTCGAGCATAGGATCACCTGACTACGATCAGTGGGGCAGCATGCCATCGCTGGCACGTAACCGTCTTTCAGGCATGTCGGCTCAACAGGGTGCTGGCAACCTGTCGCCAATCTCATCAGATGGCTACAGTCAACACTCTGCTTCTGAGCAGCAGGCCGGCCCCCCTCGGCCTCCCAAGATCGCGGATGACGGCCCGCTCGTCCCGCCACCACAGCTGCTTGCTGGCTACGGCCAGACAAGGCAGATGTACAGTTCTCCGAATGAGTTCGGTAGCCAGGGTGCTTTGACACCACTTGCACCTATTGCAGAGGTGCGTTACTCACTCGAGACTGACCGGGGCCATCGCGTAAGTTGAGCTCGCGCCTCAGAAGAACTGAGGACAATGCTAACATACGCAAAAAAGATGACGCCCACTCCCTCGCCTCGCCCGAGCAGCCAGTACCTCCGCTCCGAGGCTAGCATGAACAGCCCGCAGCGCAAGATCACGGGCCCCAGGCCCATGGGTAGCAGGAGCCCACAGCCTCAGAGCCCGCTGCAGCACTCGGACACTGTTGTTCGCAGGAAGCCGATTCAGGGTGAGTCGTTCGCTACTTGAGCGTAGTTGAAGATTCTTTTTACTAACGAACATGCGCAGACGATGAAGAGTCTCTAGAGAGCTACCGCAGCAGTCTCGACTCGGAGATTTTCTAGGCGAACAATCTTCTCAAGCCCGGCATTGTACCGTACAGCAGCAGAACAAGACAGACTGCAGTCGCTAGCTGGGTGGAGAGTAATGGGCAGAAGGGCGATGCTCGGTTTCTTTCCCACTACCAACAACAACAACAGCCGAGTGGTGTCAAGAATTCGCAACGACATAGGTCACCGCTTAGGCAGGTGACGTTTGCTGAGGAGTAGGAAGAGGAGTAATAATGGGGGGATGGGGGATGTGGCAAAAAAACGTTTCCTTGGTTGTATGATGGGCTTCATTCGCTTCCGCGCATATATCACTTTTGCGAGCATGGCGTTTTTTGTTTTCTACATAGCGGTTTCTGCGACATGAAGTTTTGAAGGGAGTCTTGAGTGGCCGATTCATTCATGAGGGACGAACTTCATGGCTTTATGAGAGACGATCCATCGGCGTAGTTAGGTGTGCATAGCTGTGCGCAAATGCATTATTGTCTTGCCGGGCTACGATATCCCTTTCACGACCCCTGTTACGAAGATATTCTTTCTATGTTGGCGCGTGCGTTCTGTGTTGTAACGCGATCTTTGTCGTCATACTGCGAGGATCTGGTACCTGGATGTCCACCACCACCACCCCACCAGCACGCGACCAACAACGGCAAACCTTTCCATCAACCAAAGCTCCTACCGCATTTCCAGGTTCCCGCTCATAAGTCTCTTCACTAATCGGCAAGGCTTTTCCAGATGGCGAAAGGATTCTCATGTCTCTGGGTGGGTGGGGGAGGCGGAGGGGAGGTGGTGGAAGTCGATATTTTGGCTGGTTGGGTACATGATGACTCTATCGATAGCTGGTCCACGAGATCCTTCTCATGTTGGCGCGTGCGTCCTGTGTTGTCCCACAATCTCGTTGTCGTCATACCTACTCGGATCTGGTACCTGGATGCCAACCTGCACCTACCTCTCACCCCACCAGCACGCGACCCAACACAGCAAACTTTCCAACCAAACCCTTACCACTCCCAAGTTCCCGCTCACAAGTCTCTTCACTAATCGGCAAGGACTTTTTCCAGATGGCGAAAGGATTCTCATGTCTTGGCCCGCTGTTATGAGGTCGTTGTGATGTCATCAGGGTCCACCACTCTTTCATCATCATCGATGAGGTCTGTGGTCTGAAGCTAGTACTGTTGATACAAAAGGTTTATAATGCCCCTTCCTGGTGTTACCTTCTCCATTACATATACACACACTTTCGACTTGTTTAATACCCAAATTTCACGTTTTTCACCAATATACACTCTTCAAAACAACCAGTTACGTATACGATACATATTTGAGAAGATGTCTGCCGAATACAAGAACACCGACGTCAACGAGATCGCCAAGAAGGCTGAGCAGGACCTCAACAGCCAGAGCGCTGTTCACGGCCACAATGCTGGTTTGAGCAGTACGTCTCCTCTCTTCCCTCTACTCTCCCTCCCATCCTCCTCCCCTGTCACCAACCTCCTACCTCCCTCTCCCTCCATCCATCCCAAACCCCTACTAACCCCCCCTCCAGCAACGGAATCCGGCGTTGACACCGCAAACGTCGAAGGCAAATTCCCCGGCGCCCAAGTAAAATACGGCTCCGCCGCCTCTGGCGCAGGCAACAACCGCGAGATCCCGCTCGACGAGGGTGGCAGCATCAAGGCCAACGGTCAGCCTACCAAGGCGGGTGACTTTGCGCATGGTGGTGTGGGTGCGCCTGAGGAGAGGGATCAGACGTATGTGCACACGCATGGTGGGGATGATGAGATTAGGGGGAATGTTAGGAACTAAGATGATGGTGGTGGAAAGGGGAGGCAAGAGCCTCCTGTTTATGAGATGAAATGAATGGAATAAGATCAAATCATGCTGGTGTGTATGGAGATGTGGTGTTGTGGTGTTGTGGTGTTGTAAGGCATGGGCCTTTGTACTTTTCCTCTCGCTCTTTTTTTATGTTTGCGCTCTGGACGATGGTTTACTTGCTCCGCTCTGTCGCATGCTTTCTTCACGTTGGGCTCTCTTTGCTCTCTTCTCGATCTATCTATGTCTTCTTTGACAGGTGCTCTTTCGTTCACTGAAGTCTTACAGTATTTACCTCTCACCATTTATGGCACATGTCACGCACAATCATGCACATGGCAGTCACGACGAGTGCGAGAAGCATGATAACTAACTCTAACATCATGTAATAACTACACTGGGCGCGTCACGATGGGAAACTGTCTGCCGTGCATGCCTACAAGAAGCCGTTGTGCTTCCCTCCATCTTTCTTGCTCATGTAGGTAGCGCTTCAACATACTCAATGCAGGACCGATGCACTAATAACAGTAGACTGTAACCTCAATCTCGATGCGACCCTGGCTTGGTGTAAACCATGTCACCACAACAAACTTCAAGCCCATACTTTCCGTTGTGTATCTTGACAGTACAAAACCGCAGTTGGAAAGTATCAGATGGAACTTCCGCCTTGATCAACGTACTGGTCTTGACATGCTACTAATCGCGCAGGTCGTAGGTCGAACGAGCTCTCGGATATCGAGAATGGGCGTGTACATTGTATTCCCTGTTGCCGTTGCGCGGATCTGCATCGTTATGCCCATGACTGTGATACCTATCCATCAGGGCGCAGTACTGTCGGCGGAATGCCTTTTGCGTCGCTTTGCGCAAGAATCGTACGATGAGGACGACGGGACTACAGACTCGGAAGGCAAGATGCAGTTTTGCGCGCCCAATTCTCGTTAGCTGTCGTCATCGAGGTTGTTGTGCTACAGCATGCGTGTCGATCGGAGATGTTTACAAGCAGTAGACGTCGCTATGCTGTAGGCTATAATGTCTCGTATGAAGTCTCAAGCATTGAGTAGAGACAAATCAGGAGAGTTTGGAAGTTTCCCAAGCCATATTGCAAGGCTATCTAGGTAGGTACGCTCGGCACTCACGAAGAAAGGGTAAGAGCGCTGGAGATGTCGTACTTGATCTCTCGGGCACATCACTTCACATGCTCTTCAAAGCATGCATAACCGCCGACATAGCAAAGAGCGGTGTAGACAACCCTGGCGTCTACATTCTCGTTTCAATATCCAGAGGCATGATGTTGCTGCTGTACTACATGCGCTAGCCGATGTACCCACGATCAGCTCCGCGGCAGCAGCATCAGTGATCAAGAAAGCCACCCAAGACAACGATATAAAAGCACGTTCTCGCCTCCAGATAGGAGATTCATCGCAATCATCAAACGAGACAACTCCTGCACTAGCAATCTTTACAAAGCCCATCACTTCAACTTACAACACCACACTATCTACCATGTCTGGTAACGGCAACAACAACTCCGGCAACACCGGTGGTGGCTCCAAGGGCTCTACCCCGATGACCCAGGGCGATGCGAGCAGAATCCAGTCTGGTCAAGTAAGCCTTCCCACCACGTTTCGCCAAACCACACTCTTCTTCCGCTGCTAACATATCCTTCTTCGTCTAGGCCAAGTCCGGCGGAGACATGTCCTCCGGCGGCTTTGCGGCTCGCGCCCAGGGTGCTGGCGACAAGAACGCCAACGCTGGCGGCCAGCCGAGCGGCGAAACCAAGAAGTGAGGTTCAGGGGGAAGGGGATTAGGATATGATGGAGAGGACTTTCGTTAAGGGAGGGCTTATGGGATGCATTCAGGCTGTCTACATGTCTGGTTTCATGGCGAGTGGATAGTATACAATGTGAATGCATTCGAATGTTGACTGAACAAGCCATTGATCTCTTCCTTTCCTAGTGAAATCTCGAATACTCTGCAGACTACAGTAGCAAAATGATCTTAGTTTGTAGGTTTATAAAGGATCTTGACGCCTACATTAATAAGAATGCTTTTTAGATGTGCGTACTCTAGTACCATGTATGTAGCAGAAGGTATCTAATCACTGTTTTCCATCATGTGGGGAGTGTATTTGGTCATTATAGTGTACTCATCCGCGTCCATCCGCCTGATCTCTGCTTAATGTAGCCCTCTCTATGGCCTGTGTCAGGTATTCCTGCTTGAAGTTCTGCTCTCCTTTCAGTTCTACTTGTCACTTCAACACGCACAGAAGTGAAAGATAACCTGAGTAAGTTGTTATTTTTGCTCTTTAAATTAGCGGAGACTGTGCGCTACTTGCGAGAAGCCGTTTGCTCTTTAAATTAGCGGAGACTGTGCGCTACTTGCGAGAAGCCGTTTGCTCTTTCACCTTAGCCCCGCTATTCTTTGCGGCGTTTCCAGTTCAACATGCGGTCAACTCGCGATCACGTCGTAAGCCCGATACTTTATATCTCTCTGTTCGACAGTTTCTTCTCCTTACAGCATACGACCTATTCGCTAAGACTACTCATGGAATCAACTATGGCAAGCTTGAGCCTTTCTGGCGCCAACAGCCTGCCCGCTCTCGATGCAAAGGCGCGCTCGAACCTCGAACAGAAGCTCTCCAAGATACATCCTTCGATACTCACCCGACCGCTCACTATCGACGACGTCTACAATGCCAACGAGACGGCGTTGTACATCCCACATATTCCCAGACACCTTCAACTCGACTTCTTCTTCCGCAACTACAACGATATCGCTCGTGGCAACTACCGCGCTCACTCAGCCAAGTCTTACGACGTCAATCGTGCAATTTGGTACTACGAAGTCTCCAAGTTCCACACATTGTCCAATCGCATCGACGTCGTTCGTTACAATGTCATCGTCATGGCGTTCGTCACGATAGCCGAGTCGCTCGGTCAGGACACCAGCGACCTCTACGATACCGCTGCGAACGCCTTTATCAAGGCATATATGAGAGCCTGGCTCTCCAAGACGTCTGGAAGCGATGATCAGTCCGACCAAGAAGCTCTCGTTCACATCTGGATGAACAGCGGCTTTGACTTGTGTTACTTTCCAGACAGGGCTAGGCGCGACATGATGCAGGCAGTTTGGAAACTGCAACGCATGGTCTCGGAGTTAAGGACTGTACGACCAGAAGACTTCCTTGAAGCGGTGAAAGAGAACCAGGTACCGCGCGACATTTTCGAGAGGGAAGGTCCAATGCTGGTACTACACTGGGCGTTTGCGCATATGAAGAAAGAGCAGGCGCGCAAGGCATTGAACACACCATCAGAACAGGAGGCGCCTATGAGCTCTTCTGTTGATATTTCTTCGGTTCGACTAGATCAGAGCCCCGCTAGTGATCTTCTGGTCGACATTGAGTGGGGCGTTGTGGAGCAGGTTCTACCTGATGAAGGTAGGAAGTCTTGGATTGCGCCAGAGAAGGCATTGAGCATTGTGCAGAGTGTCGAAGAGGATTTCTTAGCAGGATGGATGGAAAAGGTTACTTTGGGAAAGGACTAGATAGATGGTCGCGGTTGAGTGTACTATAATGACGACATGATTATCCCACAAATGGATGATATTTTCTAATACTGGATTGCAGCATACATTATAGTAGACTACACACTTCTATAAAGATCTAACATTGATGTAGACACGTCAAGATCTCTTGGAAACTTAAGAAACTAACCTTCTACCCAATGTAGTCTCATCCATGCATCTTGTAGACCCCATCGCAGCCTTCAGACCACGACTTCCTCTCCCACCATCCACAACCTAAATGTACTGAACAGTAACCTGCGAGCCGCTGTTGATAGTAACATCAGTGTAAACAGTGCTACCCTGCTTAAGATCGATAATAGTAGCACCGCTCAACCCATCCGTTCCACCCGTGCTCAAACTAGCACTCGCCTGGGTGAAGACAACAGTACCAAAGTTGCTCAGCGCAACCAAGCTACCTCCGGACTCAAAGTCCTCTACAATCCACTCTGCGTTCTGACGGCACAGGACGGAGCCACTAGGTGCGCTAAGTGTCTGGCTGACCTTCTTTCCGGTGCTCACGTTGGTGAGTGAGACCGTGCCCTTGGTGGTGGAGGTAGCGACAATGTCGACTTGGATGACGTTGCCGGCCTTGACGGCGAAGTTGCTGAAGTCGTAGGCGTAGTCGGGGTACCACTCGTACCAGGCGTCGTAGGAAACGGCGCCGGAGCTGCTGACGGTAAAGTCGATACCTGCTTGGAGCAGACCGCTGCCGCAGGTGTCGCCGTCAATACCGACCCAAGCTGAGGAAGACTCGGTGCCACCAGAGCCAACGTGCTTGGGTGTGGGTACGGTGAAGCGTCCGGTGGCTGACTTGAAGTAGCCGGAGGAGGGGGTCTCGAGAACGGCACCGGACCAGTTGGAGGAGTAGTCGACGTGGGCGGTGGTGTTGTCGACGTCTGCGACGAACTTGGCGTTCTCTTTCGCGGCTGTGCCGACTAGAATCATGGGCTGGGTCCTGTGACGGCGACTGCCATCAGCACGAGATTGAACGCGCTCAGCGAGGGAGGAGGGACGGGCCAGAACGGAGCCAGTGATGGCGGCGATGATAGCGATGGAAAGCTTCATGATGAAGGGTAGAGTGATTTTACGGGACTAAGAAGGTAGTCGAAGCGAGAGAAGGGATCGAGAGTAGAACGATAGACTGCTGAAGCGAATGCTGCGTTGATGAGTGAAGTGTAACCAGCGGCCTTCGACACTCCTTATATACTTCCCAAGTCGAACCCGTACTATGTGTCGTATACCTCTAGGCACACTCATTATACGATGGCGCGATGGCCCAGATCCAACATTTGATGATACCTTCCTAATACCTACTGGTCAGGCGCATAGCCATCCAGCTAGATTCGCCCTCCATGCTGAACTGGAAAGCGGCCTACAAGATCCATCAGGTCGAACGCCGAGATACGAATTACTGATTGGAAGCCCAGGTCGTTTGGTGAAGGCCTCTTCACCAAAAAGATCGGCGAATTACCGGACTGGACAGGGGTATGAGTGGACAGTCCCGCTCGTGTGTTGACTCGGTAGGTATCAGAAGACCCTGATAAGTGATTTTCCTGGTGTATGGGACGAAATCCGCCTATCACATCACTGTCACTTCGACCACATGTGCGCGAAAGTGTCCGACTTCGTGGTTGTCGTGCTTGCATCGTCAGGTTCTCCTGCCTCTTTGGGATAACGCCCGAACGCTCTCTTGCAAATTCGACAGCGAAAGCGAAAGAGGTGGTGGGAGATGCGGTGCTTGACCGTATTGCTCGATCTTTGAAGGTGCCGCATGCTCTTCGTAACGTAGTAGATCTAATCTCCCTGCGTTCGTCATGATTTCCGTCACCTTTACTGTGCGATGGCATTTCTCGCTGTACCTCGGCTCTCAAGAACATCGACATTCTCAAATGCGAATGTGCAAAGGGCCTATGCAACGACGGAAAGCTCCCATAGCGCAGATATGCAGGATAGATTAACTGCAGCAGAAGCTTGTCGTTGCTTATCAGTTGGCGTGTGACTTGGCAAGGATTGGTGTGGTGGTGCTAGGACGGGATAGGAAGTTCGTGATAGGTGATGCCCGGCGTGCACACCTGAAGAGTAGTAAGTCATCAATCTGCCAAGTTAGCTTGCGAAAGCTTGTTCGCGGCGAAATGCTTGAGTTGAGAAGGTGTGATGGATGGTGTTGAAGGATAGCTGGGTAGTTCGAGATAGAAAGGAGGAAGGCCCGATCGGAAAGACCCGTGGACATTGCGCCATTGGGTTCGGCTGCGCCTCGGCATTACGAGCCAGCCGCACAATTGGCCGGACTGCGACATCGTTGCAACGCCATCAACAACAGGACTTTTGAGATCACGATGAGAAAGACGTCTCAGAATGCAGCAGAGGATGATGAGAGTCTGAGTTGCATTACTGCATACATCGTTGTTGTACGCCAATAACGGAAACGTATAGAGAGCAACGTATACGTCGACTTAGGATGTGACCTGTACTCTCTGAACTCTGAGGTTCTTGTCGGCGTCTACGGTAACCTTGACTCAGTTGTTTCGCATCAAAATGCCATGGCTGCGAGCGTGCGGCGTAGCAATTGCGGCGTCAGCACCCTCAGGACCGTTGCCTGATCCTCAGCTGCACTTTGCTGAATACCTACCTGGGTATCAACACATCCAGATTCTCTCTAGAAACAAGCCTCCGCCTGTTCGAATATGTCAACCTCACCAGGAACACGCGTCCGAATGACTTCCTGTTCGACGACTGGATGTACAGTCTATTCATACCCATCACACGGCGGCATCATCATGAAGCGCTTTACAAACCCCGAGCTCGAGCACCTTGGCGTCTCGCGCAAGATGTCAGACCCAGGACCATTCCCCGACCAAGAGCAAGAAGACGCGTTCGCACTACGTATGCTCCACCTAGGCGCGCGCTGGTGGCCATCCCTCAAGTTCTACGAACGCCACACAAGAGACGAAGTATATCCCTACGGCGACCACTTCCCATCCGACCTGCATGTTGCCTACACGCCTACTGGTTCAGGCATCTGGGTCCTAGCAGTATGGGCCGAGAACTCGCAATCATGGTTGGAAGAATACGATCCGCCCCGAAAGCCCGAAGACTGGGTGGACTTGGCGTATTGCAGAACCATGGAGGAGCGATGTAAGATGTTGGAAGAGTTCGGCGCGACGTTTTATGAGGATGTTGAGCAGTGCGATAAGCTGCCGTGGAGTTTGGATGAGGGTGTTAGGGAAGGCAAGAGATACGAGGAGTTGCTGCGGAAGATGGAGGACGATAAGTATCTCGACGAATGGATGATGAGTCTGTGATCGGCTGATGTTGGCGAAGGCACGAGTAGATCATTTGCTTTAAAAGACGGAGGGAGAAACATCGACTTCTTCTAGGCTTCTAGGGCAGGATGTCTCCCATCCCTCGCTGTTAACATTCATAGCATCACTCAGGGACATGAAGAGATAAACGGCTTGTTTGATTTGATATGAATGCATTCGCATCATTCTGTGTATCCGAAACGTCTGCTATAGCTACGATCAAAGTATATCAAGATAACACATGTCGGTGCTAATTCAGCATAGCCATCATCTGAGCGAACCCTCCCTACGCGCTCAACATTCCGCTCTGATCTCCACTGATCTCCGCACACCTTGCTCTATCCTCAAGCCTAACCCTGCTCCGCCGCCTTGCGCATACGCTTCTCATGCTTCTTGTGCCTCTTCTTCGTCCTCTTCGCGTACTTCTCCAAAGTCGCAATACGGTTCTTCGCCCAGTTGGGACCGGCGTCGGGAGGCGGGGCTGTAGAAGGGCAGTACGGTTAGCCAATGAAGCGTACAGATATAGAACAAGGCAGCAAGTGGACGCCTTACTTCCAAGGTCTCCCCTAAGCAGACGTTCCTTCTCGTCCTCTCGACGCTCATGCTTCCGCTCAAAACGTTGGTGACGGTGTCCGGACGATTCCGTGCGACAGCTCTGGGTGCGCTTCGGGTTTCGTGGTTTGGGGTCGTGCGGGTTCTGCGAGGGCATCTTGGTGGGATGCGAGTATTTTCCCTTGTGTTGGTTAGGCATGCGGCATGTTATGAAACTTGTCTCTCTGATCTATACCTTGCCCGGGTACCAGTACGGGTCGTTCTCTTTGGTGTAGTTCTTGGTCAAGTCGCGTCTGATGCTCCTCGCGCTGTCCTGCCGGTCGGCATGCTCGTCGTCATCAGTCAAAGGGCTGCATTCACGGTCTCTGCTGTCGTCGCGACCGCGTATTGGTCCATCGTCTCGATCACCCCCAGGACTGCGTGGACGATGCTCCCACTCATAGCTTGGCTCACGTTTGAAGCTATCTCTTGAGCGATTGCGTGAACGATCATCAGATCCGCGCCTCGAATCGCGTCTATCATCACCATCCAGACGGTTGCGTGAACGGTCATCGCGATCACGGCTGCGGTCGCGCCTGCGATCATCGTTCCGGCGGTCGCCCGACCGGTCACGTCGGTTACGGCTGCGCTCGCGCCTGCGATCATCGACCCGGCGGTCGCGTGATTGATCATGTCGGTCACGACTAAGCTCGCGTCTGCGTTCATCTTCCCAGCGGTTGCGTGGACGGTCGTCTCGCTCCCGGCTTGTTTCGCGTTTGATGTCGTCGCCCCAGCGGTTGCGAGGACGTTCCTGCTGCTCACGGCTGGGCTCACGTCTACTGTGATAGCTATCATAACCGTGGTAGGTCTGTGGGTAGCTGTCGACGCGTCTCTGTGGTTCGTCGCTCGGCTCGCGTTTGACGCGATTGTCGATGGGATCCTGGAAGTCCGACATGGCGCCGCGGGATGGAGTAGTCAATGCGAAGAGAGTGTAATGAGAACGAGAAAGGAAAAGAGAGAGGACGGATTGAAGTGACGGAAGAGAGACCGGACGCGGTTTGAGGAAGCGACAAAAGAAATGACTCGTCGTTGCGAACTTGAAGCCCCGCTGTGACAACCAGGGAGGAACGACGGCAGTATACGGAAGGGAGCAGCGGGCCCGCAATGGCCTGACGACGCGTCCCGTGTTGGGCGCGTATGCTGACACTTTATCAAGACTTACGCGCAATCCAATGTGAACACGGTCGAGATACCTCAGTCTTCGCGATGAAGACGCCACATGATGACTTATCCCAGGCGCAGGAGAAGAAAGTAGCCGTACCTATGACGTCACCACGCTAGATCGCATCCATCTCGACAGGCACGGCCGAACACGAAGGTGACAAAGCTGCAAAACACTGTTGCCTCCGATTACCATATACTTCCACAACAGCCGCCACAGGATCGTACGCGCACATATCGGACACAATGTATCTCCTAACACCAAGCTGTACTATCGCAGCAACTATACACTTACAATCGAAATTCTCACCGCGGACCAAAGATTGAGAAACAGCCAGTAGTAGCGCCACAACCATCTCTACGAAAATCGCGATATGGACAGCGTATACACCGTCCGCGCCTCACCCGGCGAAGGACTAGGCTGTTTCGCTTCCACGACCATCCTGCCGGGTACGCTCATCCTTAGCGAAACACCCTTATTCAGCGTCGCAGAACCGCGCAGCAACAGCGCCGTGATCGCAGCTTTTGCTTCATTGGACTCCTCGCAAAAAACCCAGTATCTATCGCTGTACGCGCAGAAAACCTACAAATTGAAAGAGAATGGAGAAGAAGAAGAAGAGGCAAGAGTAATCGACATCTTCAACTCCAACGCCTGGCAAACCGGGAGCCAAACATCCATCTGCCCCCTCGCCGCGCGCTTCAACCACAGCTGCATCCCCAACGCATCCTTCGCATTCAACCCGCTCACTGGGAAAATCACAATCCACGCCATCGTGGCCATCCCTTCAGACACGCAAATCAAACTAAGCTATGAGCGACCCTACCAAACCACCCTCTCGCGGCGCGCAAAACTATCTTCCTACGGATTTACCTGCGCCTGTCCGGCGTGCAGCGACCCCACGCCCGGTAGCGATACCCGGCGCGCGCGCATGGTGGTGCTGGACGCGCGGATCCGGACGGGGCGGCGCCAGCTGTGGAGACGGCCTGTGCCGAAGGCCGCGCTGGAGTTGTGCAGGTTGCTGAAAGAGGAGGGGTTGGTGGGGGAGGCGTTGGGGCTTGCGTGGCATGATGCGGCGGTGGGGTGGAGGAGGCATGGGAGGTTGGATCAGGCGGTGCTGTGTGCGGTTAAGGAGGTGGAAATCGCGGTAATATGTTTTGGCAGGGAGAGCTCGGCGGTGGATGTTTCGACGGGGTTCTTGTTGGGGTTGAAGGGGGAGATGGGGGGGATGGGGAAGGCGGGTGTGAATGTGGAGGCTGAAGAGGTTGTGGGTTGCTAGAGGGGGTGTCTTGGTATGTGGTCGAGGTGTTCTGGTTTGGTGTTGAAGCATGCTCTGGGCATGCCGATTCTTCCATATCACATTCCCGCTTCCCTGATTTGTGGCGCAGTGACGATATGTACAATGTGCCACACTCACAATCAAGCTTCCATCTATAGCAAACAATGTGCCGCCACTTCACATATTCCCTCTTAACGTATCTCCTCGCAAACACATCGTTTCTACTTTCCTCACCTGCACTACTACCTACCCTCTAAACCAACAATTCACCCATCCAACTCTAGCATGACCAAAACCCCCCGAACTTCCCGCAAGACTTCAAAAACCGATTCCATCGTCCGCCTTAAAAGCATTGTTCAGCCCCTCACAACATACCCGTCTCCCAAATCAAATCTATCCCATCGAAATTCCAGCATGCCGCACATGTCCGAGTGGCTATGTCCTCATTGCTCACATATCAACCGCGGGGAAGGTGGTAGTGGGGAGAAATGCGGGGGGTGTGGGAAGTAACATTTGGTACTTATAAGACGGAGGGACTGTTTGCGGTCGGGGAGATGAATGGATGAATACCAAGGCATGAATACCAAGGGAGAATGACGAGAAAGACGAAAAATTGTTGGAGTGTGGGTAAAAGGATGGCAGGCTGTTGTAGATGGGAGGATTGATGAAGAGACAATGTCGTGTTGCGTGAAAGACCCAACGTGAGCAGCATGTAAAAGTTGTCTTGTAGGACTAGATATGCCAGCTTTCCCAAACTCCATCGCTATGCATAAGATGTATCATCAGACGTGTTTCTGAATGAATCGAGATGGTGTTGCGAGCAACGGTGCATGGGACTTTTTAGGTACCCGAATCTTTACAATTCGGGTACCTAAAAAGTCCCATGCACCGTTGCTCGCAACACCGACTGAATCATCAAACGTGACCTTCTCTTTTCTCATCCCTCTTTCTCGCATATCCCATCTTCGCCTACCTGACCCTAAGCCGCTTCCCAGCAGGTTCAACACCGCCCTCTTCCCTCGCCGAACTATGCGCTTCAGAACCAGTCCAAACCTGACTCTTCACAGTCGTGGGAACAGTCGTGCCATTCCCCTCCCTCTCCACACCACCCTCACTCTTCCCATCCTCTTTTTCCCCAGCCGTCGGCCCAACCTTCCTCGGCCCCTCAATAGAAAAGGAAAAAACCTCTCTCTCGGGCCTCCTCGACTTCCCCGTCGCCGGTTTTCTAACAGCATTGACATCCTCCTCCTTGAACAGCTGCCCCGTCCTCTTCGTCGCTTCCTTACCCGCCTCCGTCGCTTCTTCCACAATCTCCTCGCTGTAGTGCCACATCAGCGCGAGTTCACCCCTTACAAGCGCAGTCGCCCAGAGACTGAGCAGCACGCCTGGAACGAGCCAGAGAAGAGCAGGTTGCGCGTGGTTCATGAGATGCAGCGCTGCGAACGTGGCGACCAGACCGCCTACATAGCCCACTAGCGAGGCATTGAAATAAGTTTTCGGGAACGTGAACGGCGCTTCTTCCTTTACGTTCTCTGAGGGTGCAGCAGACTCCCACAGCGGGCGTCCCATGAGTGAATGCGTCCAGAAATGGTCGCTCCAGCGGCCTGCCAGGGGTGTAAACTCCGCCTTTACAACCGTGTCCTCGGCTCCTTCAGTTGTTGCGGGAACGCGTTTATGGCGGCGGAGGTAGAAGAGGTAGAGATCGAAGCGCAGTGCAAGGCCTATCATGAGTCCAGGGATGATGATATCGCCTAGACCGAGCATGGCAGCGGCGTTCTTGCCCGAGGGCGTGGTGGCGGTGCCGGGTTTGGGGAACATGAGTTTGATGGGGACGTCGAGGGAGGATGCTACTGTTACCATGAGAGGACTAGAAGAAGTGGTGTTAGTAGTGTTCTGTGCATATGGGTGAAGGAGAAGTACGTACGTGAAAAACACCATGTAGATGTCGTAGAAGAACAACCCCACGAGTATCGCACTTCCTGTCGCAAACGTCGTCGGACTGATGACCTGGATACTGCCATATGCGAAGCTGAATCCAAGCAGGTTGGTCAGGTACCACGTCTTGTCAACCAGGTTGAAGTAGACGAGTGTAGCCAGCGCTACCACAGCACCAACAAGCGTGTGCGCGCCTACTCTAGCTTTGCCCGCCAGCGCGCGCTCAAGATACAGCTTCAGCGTCCACTTATTGGAGGGCATCGCGCGGTCCGCCCAGAGCCATTCTTTCGCCCCATCAGAAAGTGGTATGCGTGTGAGGAAGCCGGGGAGCGGGCTTGTAATGGGCCCGCTGGCCTTGGTGTTGCCTGCGACAGGCACCGCCCTCCCTGCCTTGCCATCGACATGGTATAGCGCGCCCCCGAGCACATGTCTCCTTGGGAATATAATCGAATGCCCAATATCCAGCACATCACTAACCAACTTCGTCACAGCGAAGAACCCAAAAACAGCAAAATACGCATTGAGCGCTTTACTCAGTATACTCGGATCCTTGAGCCACTTCAGCAAGAAATACAGCGTCGCCAGCGAAATCCCTGCGAAAAGCGGGAACAAGATGATATGTCTCGGCGAGAGCCCTTCCATCTCGTTCTCCGGCTCCTCCTCCTCCTCGTCTTCAGAGTCGCTGTCTTCATCTTCGGCGGCGGCGCGTGCGCGGTCTTTCCGGCTCTTTTTAGGGGGTTTGGCGGCGGTAGAGGGGCGGGTGAGCGAGGCGTGGGCGGCGGCGTAGATGGGGAAGAGGGAGGCGAGGATCATGTGGGCGTAGACGGGGAGGAGCGGTTGGACCTTTGTGAAGGCGTAGGCGGCGGTGCCGAGGGCGCTGGCGACAAGGCTGGGCTCTGTGTCTGCCATGGTGGGCGGACGTGTGGGTGTGTGTTACGCGCAGGTGGACGTGGCTGGCGGGGATTTATAGAGTGATGTGGGAGAGTGAGAGTGGATGGTGGTGGGGAGGCTGCTGATGAACCCAAGGTTACAGAGCTCGATAACCGTTAACGTGGCCTATGTGCACCCAACCACAAAGACCTCAGACGTCAATGAAGGTAGAAACATCGCGAAAGTATCCCACATTCCTCCACACAGCCTATCTCGTCGCGCATGCAGACAGCGACGCGTAAAGTGTCCTGCAAAGCGGCACAGTCGCGTTCCTACGCAAACAAATTCAGCATGCAAACCAATCAAACATGACGTCGCCGCATCGCGTCCAGCCAAACACCCTGATCGGCGTTCGTGCATGGCCAGACCAGCGACGGCCCAGACCCAGACCAGCGCCCGTCGATAGATCTAGATCTCGGCCTGCACGAGCGGGACCTTGCATGTTGCCCCCCTTCCTTCTCTGTCTTCCGCGCTCGAGCGTGGAAGAAGGAAGATCACCTCGTCTTAGACATCTGGAAGCTGTCGTCTTGGAAGCTACCAGACCTAGAGAATTCCACCGCCTCCGCCTCCCCACCAACCCCCATGCATGTTCCCCCTTCCTTCACCGCTTGAAATCTATTCAAACATCCGTGCGACGACTGCCGTGTCTCATGATCCAGCATACCTTTTTTGGCCCGACCCCAGATGTCTTTTGGCCTGACCCGGGTACTCGGTATGGCAGCTTTCGGTGGTTAATATTAGCATAAAGGTGCGGAGAAAAGCATGTAGCCTGCATACTCAAATCCTAAGGTCAGTAAGGACCGTAATAGACGCAGTAGTAGTAATGAAGAAAAAGCATAGAGTAGATGCGCAAGTGTGTGTTTGTATTGCTACCGAGTGTGTGTATTGTTGTGTTGCAAATGTATGCTATGTGTTCTTCTGTTTCCTTCTCAAGCTACCCTATGCCGAAATCCACTGCCACCTGCCAGTCTGTCATACTTGCATTCTGCTCCTGCCTGCTCAACTCCTCTGGAACGCAACAATCTCTCCAGAACCTCCCGTCCATCCCCTTAGATTAAAGAATGAATGCAATTCGTGTGTCGCGTATACACTCGTGATGTGCTAGAAGTACGCCCCACAAGAGAAAAAAAGATAAGTTCATGTAAAGAAGAAGAAGAAAAAGAAGCAAGAGCGCCGAATGTGCTAAATCGAGAGATAGAAGCCGAAACACCCCACTTGTGCAAACAAAGGAAAAAAGCTTAGCAGTCTGTGATGAAATGCTTGTGTGAAACGCCCGAGAGACAACCGGATTACAAGAGGGATATTTTGCGTGCAAAAGACAGGGAAGAAGCAAGGTAAAAAAGGAAGAGGCCGTTGGGTGTGGTTAGACCGGCTGAACCACAGCTTTTGGGCAACAACAACAACAACACCCCCGAACGCGCACGCTAGTAAGACAGGGAGATAGGAAAAAGAGTTGTAGTGATGGTGTGATGGTATCAGCAAGGTGTGAGCCTGCTAGAGACGTTCAGGTCGCGGAGCATGTCAAAGGACATGCCGTCGACGTTGACGCGCTGCTGTGACTCAACGTACACGTCGTGCACGTTGGAGAAGGCGTTGCCCTCCCAAGGCGATACAGCAGTAAGCCTCTTGTTGTGTGGGTGTGGTGGTGTGACTGCCGCGATGACAGCCTGCTTCATCTGCGGGGTGATGGCCAGGCGCTTGCAGTCAAAGTACGACGACGACGACACCGAAGACGACGTATACGAAGGTGCTGACGTCGAGGTGAGCTGAGGTTGCGAGGGGCAAGACGAGGAGGGGTAGTCGGCGATGTCCTCGTCATCATCGTGTTCTTCCTCAGGTGAGGAACGTGGTAGTGCTGACGGGTCAGGAAACTTGAAGGCTTTAGCCGTAGTGGGCTCTGACTCTTCCTCTAGCGGCGTCGACGAAAATAGAAACGACGAATTGTGGTGCGAGGTCTCGTAGTAGCCTAGGATGGACGGCGTGAAGTTGCTTCCCTTGGAGTTGGGGCCTTGTTCACTGGAAAAGGTATACTCCGGGAGGGGAAGCGCCTCGTCATCCGTGTCGTCGTCGGTGGAGCTCCAGGCCGAGAATTGACTCTTCATCGGCGGTCGCACTGGGGGTATCTCGATGGCCTTGGGTCCATCCGTCTGGCGGCGTGCATTTGGGTTTGGCGACGATGGCACTCGAGGAAACGATAGATCCGGACACGATCGGGGAGAGAGGGATGAGGTAGGGCGATGGTTGGATTGGTACGTCGGTATTGACTTGAGTTGGTTCTTGATGAAAGCGGCAAGGTTAGCGGAATAGTCGCCTAGCGTGGGTGACATATTCCGAGGTTCGCCATCGTTTACATGTGCGACCACGGTTGAAGTGCTGTTATCCGTGGCATCGGATGGCATGCGAGAGTGAGACCATTTTGCGTCAAAGGGAGATGGTTGATCTTGAGGGGTGGGTAGTGCGGCGAGGCCTTCGAGAAACTTGAGGTGGTCCTGGGGGTTGAAGAGACGGTTGACTTCGTCGTCGACGGACTGGTTGCGTCGAGCTCGGCGTTTCCGGACGGCGGCTCTGCCCTCAGCAAGAATAAGGAGTGCTTCTGGGGTTGAGCAACCCAGAGCCTCAACAATGGGAAACGAGTTACTTCTTTGTCTCTGCATGCTGTGTCGGGGGCTCGCCCTGCGAGGGGATGGCGAAGAGTGGTGGGAGTCCATGGTGTATATTAGTCCGGATAGAGCGGGAGAGGTGCTAGTTCATGGCCGCAGAGCCGCGGAGTGAGTCGATGCTGGGAGCGAGGAGTCCTAAATACACAGTGCAGGTTGAGGGCAGACGTCCAGGGGGTGTTGTGACAGTGCTGGTCCACGGAGCAAAAGGAAAAGAGAGTTGCCGCGTGTAAAACGGATGGCAAGGCTACTTTGAAGCCAGAAAAACGGTCGACGGATCAGGTCAGGATGGCATTAGTGGCCCATCTCGCTTCCCAGGCCCCAGGCAGCCCTAGCCCGACAAGAAAATGCTCTCCTATGGGCCCAAGCCGAAAAGTACGAGTTGGCAGGCAGGCGTACGGGCACATGACGTTTACAGCCCTCGACCAGCGACATGGGTGGGTCTTGCACGGCCTTGGAAAAGCGCACACTCAGGATGAACTATGCTGCACCCCTGGATGGCGTGCACCCATCTGCCGGATCCCGCTGGCGTTTCGCAGCGCTGCCCAATGGGGGCCGAGAGGGCGTGCGGCCTGTCATGCGCCGTCTGCTACCGTCGTGGCAAAGCACCGGAATCTCCGTTTTGCCATGGAGGGTTCGCGTTGGAGCGCCTGATGGTGAGAAAGCTCGCAGCCTGTCAGCGGTGGTGGAGGGCCTGCGCAGACGTGCCGCGACAGCCTGCGTGAACCATCGTACCCACATCAAACGAGGCCTGTTGCGTGAGGTCGTGGTGATCATGATCGACGCTACCCTTGCTTTTTTCCCTCGCTGTGCTGTTTCTCCAAGGCCTGATCAGCCCTGCCACTGATGCGTTTGGCCCGACGATCTGTCTCTGACTGGCCGCAGCTAAGATAAAAGTGCGATCGATCAGCACTGGCCGCGCAAGCGAAACTCTGCTGTACATGTAAACGGCGGTTCACGTACCCTCGCGTCGTCGTGATGTAGGAATTACACCTCACCTGCGCCGCATACACGGGCGCTCTCGTAATTGTCCGAGGTGGGTGAATGTGCGCCGTGCTAGAGCAGGTACGCCGAAAAAAGAATAACCGGCCCGACTCGAGCAGACGCGACACTGGTCCGAGGCTGAGCAACGCGTTCGCATCACGAAACCCGCGATAGAGTTGGATTTCCAGGGTCCTGAAGAGTCATACCCTCCGTGCCGATGCCATTTGGTCGGATATCCGGTGCCGTGTGGGATTCGATAGGTCCGACTGTGGCTGCAATACCGCAATCACTGGCGCTATACTGTAATCACTGGCGGCGTCCCTCCGATAGCCTCAGCTGTCAGACTGAAACTGTCGCACCGACAATTTACTTTGTACCGCACTCTGCGACTCACTGGTAGCCTCGTGAACTCTCAAGTCACCCCTCATTTGCTTTTCTCGTCGCCTTGTAAGGCTTCGGCTGCGCCCTGGTGCTCATCTTACCCCCGTCCAAGCGCCGCTTCCTGCCCATGTCGGGCTGTTTCCGCATGCAGCTTTGGTCGCCCGGGCATCAACACCGCATCTTTTTTTTCACGATTGACATCATCACCGCGCTCATGAGTTGTGCGCAGGCAGCTGCCTGATCAGCACGGTGCGCTGGATTTGCCCGAACAACTCCTCTGACATGCGAAACCACGACGCCCCGGGCCACCGTCCGAGCCTCGCCGCCGTCGCTACCACAGAGGGCTGCCTGCCCAACGGCGGCGCCTTCCCGGATTGCTTCACTTTCTCGCTGGCACCTTCCTGCATGTCTGTGTCTTCAGTTGTTTCACCACCCTCGACGGCAGTAGCCCCGCAGGAGGTATGCCATTGTGCGACAATCCCATCTTCGATCACCCACCACCTCTCACCACCTCACCATCTACTGCGACACCTACCCGCCCATCTAACTTTGCATCCTCACCCCATCTCACGTAATGCGTTCGACCGCATCCTAGGGCACCATCACCACACCCCGCCGGTCCTTTTTCCTAGAGTCGGCTCGATCCGACCAACCCATGCTATTCGGCAATTATATCGCGGGCCTTGTCATTCTCTCGGTGCTACCTCTGCTTTTTATCCTGGCGCGCTTCTACTCAAAGCGCACGCGACTACTGCCATGGACTATTGATGATACGTTTTTGGTGTTGGCCCTGGTATGGCCTGACCCCTTTACAGAAGGCACTCTCTAACCACGTCGGGTAGCTCCTTCTCTACGTGGTGATGGCAATGTTTATTGTTTGCGAGTTGCTCACGTCTGCGATTCATACTGCGTTGCTAATGCGACGAAGCGATGGCTGCTGGTCTTGTCCGTCAACACATGGTGACAGCTGCCACGGCGGATCTCAAGCGAACGCTGATAGTATGACATTCTTGCTGTGGATAACATTCTGGCTGTGAGGCGGGCGCTCACGCTCACAGATACTGTGGCTCTTCCGGCTACCCCTAGCCATATGCACAGCCTTCACTCGATGCGCGATTCTCATCTTCTTCATTCGGACCTTATACACCAGGACGTACAGCTGGTTGAGATACGGTGGTATTGTCAAACCTTACACATCCACCACCATCCGGTATCCACATGTTTATTAATCCAAACCACAGCTCACTTTTGTACCATTGCGGCGATCGCCTTAGGACTAGCGTCTGTCATGGTAATCGCGCTCCACTGTCGACCGATCAAGCAAAACTACACAATACCTTTCGAGGATCCACGATACTGCTTCCGACTGAAGCCCTGCGTGGTCACCATAGCGGTGCTGGGAGTAGTCCTAGATGCGGTCATCTGGTGTTTTCCACACTATGTGGTCTGGCATCTGAAGCTGCGCCATTCCCACAGGGTGGCTGTGTCGGCCATATTCGCATTTGGGTTGTTGTGCGATCAGGGACCATCCTCTCTCAGTCATGGCTAACGTGAGTAGCAACATGTTCATCGGTGCCTTTCGTGTCGACTCACTGGCCGATGTCGCATACCAAGGCGACGTAACGTACGGCATGGGCAACACTCTGATGTGGGCAATCGCCCAGATAAGTACTGGAATCATTGTAGCATGTCTGCCTCATCTACGTCCTTTGTTCGATTGCATTCTGCCACGCCGGCTCATCCACCTCAGTACCCGCAAATCCAAGACTCAATCCAAAGCCTCTCAGGTCTCAGCTCAGTCTATACTCGTTCCTCCAATCATCCAAAGCAGAGCTGGATCCATTGTTGTCACTACGCAGATCGCTGTTCAGCCCGGTTCGCCAAATCTGTTACCACCTCCACCACCGCCGATAGATATCGTGGATGGGCAGCTTGACCCTTTGGGCCCGATATTCCACGTTGAGCCGGGACCTGCGAAGCGTACGAGGATAGTGTCATACGATTGTGGTGTGTCGCCGCGTGGCTGTGGCCTTCCTTACTGAGCTGAGGCTGATGTTGTGTTTTCCTACAGATGCGCACTGTTGCATGCACTTTGCTTCCTCCCCGCATACCTAGTTTGGTACTTCTCTGGGTGTTTGAAGCCCGACAATATGAGATAGTTATTCTTCAAGTGTTAGGACGTACGTGGACCATCCAGCCGCCGCCAGTTGAATGATTCGCTCGTCCCTCAAAGCTGTGACGCCTTCAAATCTCTTCTTGAAGTCCGCATCCGTTGCTAGACCCAACTGGCCCCTGCTGTTGTCTCCCGCCGCGAACAAAACTCTTTTGACCCTTCCTTCCGTCTTACACGTTTGGGCTGCCACTAGGATGTGGCCATGACCAACCGCTACCTCATACACCTTTGCGTCCTGACCATCTATCCGGACGTCCAAGCACTTGACGAACTCATCTTGAACGTCATCAGCACTGATGCCTGTTACCAGTGCGCTCGTTTCAGGATTGCCATTCAGCACGTTCAATTCTTCATTTGACCCAGGACATGCCTGACCCCATAAGAAGAGTTCGCCGTCCGAGTCGAAGGCCGCGCTCATGTACCCGCCCGATGCCACCTTGTTGACGTAGGTGACCTCAAGGTAAGGCACGGGCGCAATGTCTAAAGCACCATCGTACGGTCGGCCCAAGCACTTCTCATACCTCGGATCCCTTGTCTCCGTCCAAACGTGCCCATCGGCGTCTAGCGCAGTCATCGTCGTAGCATTTCCAACGCACAGCGGGAATTCGCCAAGTTCGTAAGGAAGGACCGTTACTCCGGTCCCCTCACCCATCTCACCGGCCTCAAGATAACGCCGGAAAGCCGCGAAGTCTTTGACCCGCACCACCGACTCCACAGCCGCGGAACGTTGCTCAACGTAAACCAGCACATGCCCCTCACTCCCGATCTTCACGTCCCTCACGATCTCAACCTGATCGCTTATGGTGAAAGTTTGTATGTCTGGTACGCCAGTATCCTCGATCTCAACATCGGTACCAAACATGACGACCTTCTGATCCGCTGCTTTCCGGTCGATGTCCTCCCCACTCTTGTCAGTCAACACATACCCCCTCAATCCATCGTGCATCGTGCTACCGAAGAAGATGATCTCGCTTCCATTATCGCGATTTGGACCGATAGGAAGCGCTCGTTTCAGATCGCTGTCGCTGGTCAAGTATTCTTTCTGAGCAGCCGTGAGGCCTGTGCCCATGTACCGAACGTGTGGTTCCCCAACACCATCACCACTACCACCATTCTTATTCCCCTCTCCATCTCTATTTCCACAATCGACTGGGTTGCTGCAAGCGACCACAGCGTCGCACCAACCCGCCCAAAGCACTCTGATGCTCTGTGCCTGCAAAATACACCCAGTGCTCCCCGCGCTAGTCCCAGGGCGAGCACCCTCGTGTTTCACACCAAAAGCGTACAGCCGCATAATGCGATCCCGACTTGTCTTGTAGCGGACGAACAACAAACAAGCTGTTCGAAACAGGAAGTAGAAACGAGAACGACAGAAGCAACACAGGCCGTTGGGATCTGTAACCAATGTTGTCGATCGTTTACGCCTCTTCCCGTGTCGATCTACGGGCGGCGCGTGGGGTATGTGTGGGTTGGGTTGGGGGGGGTGTGGGTGGAGGTGTTACCGTACCAAACATTTACCGTGTCGCGTAACGTGTTGTGACAGATCCATGGATCGGGCCAGATGGGTCTTAGCGTCAACACGACGCGACGCGCATTAGAAGATTCGAAGACGCAGACGCAGGACGCAGGACGCGTTCGTTCATCCCTAGCGTAGGCGCGTACGTACGCGTCCTTCTTCCAAGCTTCTGTTCTGCGGTCGAGCCCGAGTGCGCGCGGAAATCTTAACCCGAACTCCACACACGGTGCGCTTTGTCTGCAGTGTCTGTGTTTCCACAATCAATCTTAATTAAAGTTGTCAGTTTGGTAGACTTTCGCAAACAACTGTAACAGTGACAGCGCGGGACGACGCCCGGCGGGAACCGTTGCGTTGCTCTACGTTTATTTCGAAACGTCGCCTTCTTTCCGTTACACGGCCAGTTTCCCCAGGTATGGGATGACGTAGAACGGTGTGTGGGGAAATTGCGATGACAGCAGAGCCTCAGGATAATGTCACTGCCTCAGGTGGCGAACTACTAATCAAGGACGTGGACATTGGAAGAGGGGGAAGTTGGAAGGATTGGATTAGGCGCCCTACTACGAGAGCAGATTGCACAATGCCAACCATGTCAATCCACCACGCGTGCATCATCATCATGCAAGATACGCGAGCGACATTACAATCCTTCGACTATACCAACTGCGTCATCTGCCGCTTCTTCTGGAGCTTTCCCCGCAGCCCGCTTCCTTGATCTCGTTTCCAAGGTTATCGCGGAAAGTGGCCTGTTCGCATCGAGAGGGGGAACACGAGACGAGACGAGAAAGGAAGGAGCGAACCGAAGCTGACGAACCCCTCATTCTCGAGACCATGAATTGGATTAGACGAGGACCCAATGCCACTTGGTCATGCCTAACCGCTGGAAGAAGGAAAATAGCGAGGACTTTGGTACGAGGCCGGCGTAGGTGGACTGCCACCATGAGGCGAAGGTACCTGCATACAGTTCTTGCGTTAGCGTTTTATTCCAAGTCATATCAGTTTATTCCTATTCGTTCGGTCGCTTGACATTTCCGTATCCCTTCCTTCCATCGCTTTTCTTAGTCAAGAATTCTTGGTTTGCTTTTTCCATATTCCCACGGAACGTACTGTCGCATCTCCATCCCCGAATTCCCACGTAGCTGGAAACGAGGAACTTCCGTTACACCCATACTATCATACTTTCACACTTTCATACTACACGTACCTTCGACTGGCCCCAGTTCAGCAAAACCAAGCGCTTCCAACACCCACGGTGCGATGATAGCAAGGACGCCCAGGGCAATGACGGTGCACATGACCGGGTGCTCGATGACGAAGCCTTCGATGCTTTGGGCGGCTTCCCACGCGGTGTCGCAGGCAGTGGAGATGGTGGGACCGAGTTCTTCGTGCGACGCGCGGAGAGCGGTGGTGAGTCGCGAGAGGATGTGTTGGGCGAGCGTGGTGCGCCAGCCGGAGGGGCCGACGAGGGCGTCGAGGTGCATGCGTAGGTGGGCGCCGGTCAGGCGGGTCGTGAGGAGTTTTTCGACGACGGAGTCTGCGATCTCATCTGTGACCTCGTCTGTAGGGTGGGTGTTAGAGGTAGCGGCGGAGAGTAAGGCGACTTTCTCGTCGGGGTAAGTGGTGTGCTCCGGCTCCTCGGTGCCGCAGGGGAAGCAGGCTAGGATCGCTTGGAGACGTGCCATCGCCATGTTTTCAGCTGCTTTTGTGGTAGTTGGTTGAAGATGTGGTGGTGGTGAGAGCGATATTGATATGTGTTCAGGCTTAGCGCTTGTGGCACTGCTGCGCCGCAGGAGCGGTGATGGTGAGGGTGACACAGAGCTGCCTCGCCCAACCATTTTTCGAACGCCACAGTTATGCGACGCAGAAGAGTATGGGGAGGTAGGCTGCAAGGCTGTGGACAAGGCGCACTCTCATCTGTTAACAAGCCTAAGGACGATGTGAATGCAGTACAGCAATCTTACCAGATCTTGGTGAGCGCTTCTATCAGGTACTGCCTCTGAGTTGCAAGTCACATTTTGGAGCAGTACATCTCACGGAAATTGACTTCTACCGAGCTCATTTCGCGCCACCGCCTGTCCAGTCTTGTGCAGTCCTTTTCTATTCGGACAGAATGGAGATGGAACAATGAGCTTATGGCGGTGGGTTGCTTGATATGGCACTGGCACAATTCGATGCCCGAAGGTAAAGGTGACTCTCGATAAGATCAAGGTCGCGTACACACTTGCCATGTTTGATCCGCTGAGCACTTGCCATGTCGTCTGATACTCTCTTACCGCACTTGAAATCGTTCAGCTGCTCTTACCTTTACTTCGTCTTGGAGCCTGCTAGACTGCCATAAGTCGCATTGTACTTGCTTATATAGTCTCTCGACTTCATCCTTTGTCACTACGACTCCATCACTTTACACGATCTGAGAAACATCAAACCAACACTTGTCACTACCTCGTCGTCAACTACCGTACAAAATGGGCGGCCACGCCTTCAAAGGACTATATTGTCCGCGCATCTCCCCAGCTGTCTACGACAAGGTCAAAGCAGAGACGAAAGCCGCGCTGCAGACTGTCTTCGCGCAAGTCGTGGTACCGACTGAGATGCCCGGCAAGGTATGACTACACATCCGACACACTGCTCACCTGCTGACACCCACAGGACGACTACGGCGACGTCGACTTCCTAGTCTGCTCCCCTCTCCACTCCGAAGGCACTATCACACTCGACACATTCCCCTGGCAAAGCACCGTCTCTCTCATCAAAGACGTCCTCGATACCACACATGGGCGCCAAGGCTTTCTTACCAGAGACTGCATGTACTTCGCCATCGACTCGCCCCACGGCGAAGAGAACTACTTCATCCAGATCGATGTCAAAGTCTGCTTCAAGCCGGAGTTGTTCCACTGGTGTCACTTCGAGCTCAACTACGCAAGTAACAGCAAGATGATCGGCAGTATGGTCAAACCGCTGGGCCTCACCATGGATCCTGAGGGTATACATGTCCGTGTTGAAGAGATGGAAGAGACGAATTTTCCTGGTAGCATGGTGTGGGTTAGCAAGGATCCGAAGGATGCGCTGCGGATTGTGGGGTTGGATTGGAGGATCTTGAATGGGGGATTCAAGACTAAGGAGGAGAGTAAGTTTTGATCTGTCTTGTTTGTGAGTTTCACTGATGGTATTTTTAGTCTACAAGTACTTGACTAGCTCCTGGCTCTTCCACCCAGGTCACTTCGCCGCACGACTAGCCGAGGAGAAGTATAACGACCGACTTGAAGACCGCGCACCGTACTGGACACATTTCATCAAAGAATGGGTTCCGCAGCATTACCCTGGCTACCGTCCCATCCAGCACATTACAGGCCCAGAAGAAGACGACAGCAAAGCCATCGAGCACGTCGAAGAAGACCTCTCGGCATGGCAAACCCGCACCAGAGCAGCCGTCCGCAACAAAGTCTTCACCACATTCCCCCACATCGCAACCGAATACTACACCAAGCGCGCCGCATGGGTCAAAGAGCGCGAAGAGCAGAGACTGCGCGATCTCATCACTCAAGCCATTCCAACTGGTAAGAATGGATGGAGTAGCGACGTACCCGTTCCAATCATCATAGTCAAACAGCTTCAGCCGCAGACCCCCGATCTCGAACCCACAGCTACAGGCGAGCTAACACCGCCGTTGACACCACCGCTCACACCCGGCTTATCGACCGATGCCTCGCCGATCTCACCGAGCGCTTTAGTCCCACCTCCCTTCCCCCCATCTCTGTCAACCACCACCTCCCCCCCAAACCCACCCCTCTACCTCTACGTCGACGCCCTCCCTTACACACCACCCCTCCCATTCTCCGCCTCCCCACCTCCACCCAACATGTCCCCTTCCGCCAAACTGCTCTGTCTCTTCCGCTGGACACTCTTCTGCCCCTCCACCGGCACACCTTACCTCGCCACCATGCCGCGCGACAAGGACTTTACGATGGCGTGGACAGATGCGCAGTATGCTGGTGCCACGGATGCGGTGCTAGTAAGGTGGGCGGAGGAGGTGTGGTGGAGTGTTTGGGTTAGGCAGTGCGTTGTGAATTATCGGGGGATGTGGAAGAGGAGGTTTGAGAAGGCGGGGAGGAAGGGGGTTGTGGAGGGGGGTGTGGAGGGGGGGATGGGAGGGGTTGAGGAGAAAGCTGGTGTTGAGGGGAAGGAGAAGGAGAAGGAGAAGGAGAAGGAGAAGGAGAAGGGAGGTGCGAGTGTGGTGGGAGAGAGGGTGGAGAAGGTTAGGGGGAGGTTGGGGAGGTTGAATGAGAGTTTGGTTGGGTTGGTTTAGGTGGGTTGTATTGGAGATTGGTGGTGAGGTGGGTATGATCATTCCCGTATATCTCTTGGATGCGGGATGAATTTGGAATTTGGAGTTTGGACGGGACTTTATTCGGGGATATCCCATCTGGGCACTACATTGCTCATACGACTCTGCTTACGATGATGGCCTTTTCTCGAACATATCACATCACAGGAGTCATGGCTCCGAGGAAGCTAGAAATCTTGAAAAAGGTGTTCACTTTACATTTCGCTCAGAATGAGCAAGCATGAATTCTGCAGTGAGGTTCTCCTTATCTCTTGCTCATGATCCCCATCCCTTGAGAACGCTATCAAAGAAGACCTGAGACGTCGATCAGCGTTCCACGTTTTCCGCACAATACAGAACCAAGCAAGACCTCCCACGCCGATGTTTAGGTCCTCTTCCGCTCTAGACAGCTTAAAGTCTAAAAATGGTAGAGCACCTAAACATCGGCGTGACCGATCCTCCAAGCTTCCCTACCATGCGAAAAAGACTGACCACGCGGATACAAGTGATCTCGAGCGCATTCGACGCAACGCGCTAGTTTCCGAAGCGTCCGTTCCGACTCGGAACCGGTACCCCACACTTGATCGACCCTCTCTCCGCTGTCAGCCCCTCAATAATGACGCCAGCCAGACGCTTCTGGTCCCAACTCCTGCAAGCTTGCAAGTACCGAAGATGCCCAGGTGAGGGGTCGTCATACATCATAGACTGGGTCTGGTTCCGTTGTAGGATCAACGTGCCTTTTGTCCCCTGCGACTTTTCCTCTTCATACCATACGCGCACAGCCCTATTGTCGCGACGAACTCCTTATATCCTGTATCTTTGAACCTCTGAACCCTACACATCTGTACGCGACACCCGCAACAACCGCAACAACCCCCAAAATGTCCAGCTCCAAGATGAAAGCAGTGCACTACGAGGGCCCATTCAAGGTCTCGGTCAAGGACGTCGAACTGCCTACGATACAGCATCCAGATGATGTGATTGTCAAGGTTACGACGGCGGCGATTTGCGGGTCGGACTTGCATATGTATCAGGGACGGACGGCTGCGGAGGCGGGTCTGGTGTTTGGTCATGAGAATATGGGGACGATTATCGAGGTTGGTGCCGGCGTGACGCTTTTGGAGAAGGGGGATAGGATTGTGTTGCCGTTTGTGAGTATTCCGTGAAGATGTGGTGCGGATGGCGGAGGGCTGACGCGATGGATTGTAGAATGTCGCCGACGGCAGGTGTCGCAATTGCGAGGAGGGCAAAACAGCGTTCTGCACTGGGTAAGTCGAACTCCAATAAGGCTATCATGCACCTGTCCTAACAATGGCACAGAGTAAACCCAGGCTTCGCCGGCGGCGCTTACGGCTACGTAGCCATGGGCCCGTATCAGGGCGGCCAAGCACAATACCTCCGCGTCCCCTTCGCCGACTTCAACGCCCTGAAACTACCCAAAGGAACCGAGCACGAAGCCGACTTCATACTGCTAGCAGATATATTCCCAACGGGCTGGCATGGGCTGGTGCTCGCTGGCTTCCAGTCCGGCGAAAGCGTCGCGGTGTTTGGCGCGGGTCCTGTTGGTCTCATGGCAGCTTATAGTGGTATCCTACGAGGCGCGAGCAAGGTCTTCGTAGTCGACACAGTGCCTGAGCGACTGCAAGCTGCGGAGAAGATCGGATGCATTCCTATTGACTTCAGGAAGAGCGACCCGGTTGAGCAGATCATCAAGCTCAATGACGGTATGGTGGATCGCGCGGTCGACGCGGTCGGGTATCAAGCCGTGGACGCGTCCGGTAGCAAGGAGAAGCCAAACGTTGTCTTGGACCAGTTGATCATGGTGACCCGGCCAACGGGAGGCTTGGGTATTCCAGGATTGTATGTGCCGGCTGATCCAGGAGCCCCAGACGAGCAGAGCAAGAAGGGCCAAATTCTGATCTCGTTCGGCAAGCTATTCGAAAAGGTATGTTCGTGGCTCGAAGTTGTGATCCACCACTAACGACGGCAGGGCTTGCATCTTGGCACCGGGCAGTGTAACGTGAAGGCGTACAACAGGTATCTCCGCGACATGATTGTATCGGGCAAGGCTAAGCCGAGCTTCGTCGTGTCGCACGAGATCAACATCGACGACGCGCCGACGGCATACGAGAAGTTTGACAAGAGAATCGAGGGGTATACGAAGGTGTTGATCCATCCGAACGGAGCTCTGAACTAGTTGGACGTATGAGTAATTAATCTACATTTCATTTTTGAGTAACTCACGTTCAAGCATTGAGTGTCGCGTTAATGCGCTCTGTCATGCGATCGCGTCGACGCCTGGTGATGCCCCCCTCCGCGCTAGTATCGCTGCATCGCCATCGCTCCGTCGTCGACGAGGTATGCCTTGACAATCTTGACTTCCTCCACAGGGCGGTCTTCCTTGTCTGTCTTGACCAAGCCCAGCTTCTTCACGATCTGCATCCCGCTCTTGACCCTTCCAAAGATGGTGTGCTTGCCGTCCAACCACGGAGTCGGCGCCAATGTGATGAAGAACTGGGAGCCGTTGGTGTTCGGACCGGAGTTGGCCATGCTGAGGATGCCTGCACCGGTGTGCTTGAGTTGGGGGCTGATCTCGTCCTCGAACTTGTCTCCATATATGCTCTCACCTCCTCTTCCAGTACCCGTGGGGTCGCCGCCTTGGATCATGAAGTTTGGTATTATGCGGTGGAAGATCAGGCCGTTGAAGTAGTTGCGCTGCGTGAGCGTCGAGAAGTTTTTGCATGTCTTGGGCGCGTGGTCGTTGTAGAGTTCGATGACAATGGTGCCCTGCTCTGATTAGTAAGGGTGTTTATCGTATGGGAAGATTAACGTACAATAGTGGTATCGAGCGCGATGTCGGTAGCCATGGTGAATGTGTAGTTGAGGGTATGAGGACTGTGATGGCAGCTTCCCCACGAGCTGGAATTCCATGTGAACTTCGGGGCACGGACCGCACACCAGCCACACATCTGCGCCACAGCTACTAGCTCAGAGTGATGATTCACAGCTAACAACCTATTCTGACATTTGGCAACCACAACCCCATCAACAAGAACATGGATCTCTCAAACTGGGCATTGCCCCAGCTATCGAAGCTTGTTCCTCTAGACGATGAGTCACTGAAGCAACTAATATCCTATACTGAGTCACTATCGCCCAAAGAAGCAGCGGACCATCTGCAGAACTTCTTAGGCGATAGCCCGCAAGCACTTGAGTTTATCTCTTCGTTTAACAACCGGAGAAAGGCGAAACCTTCCAGCGGCTCTGGCCAGGCCCAAGTGTCAAATGGCATGTCAGAAGTACCCAGGGCGAAGCCAAAGAAGAAGAAACCCGGTTTGAACAAACTTCCGCCACCACGACAAGTAGAGGACCATGGCAACGTATCTGGTGCATATCTCAAAAAAGATGAACAAGATTACATGGCGGGTAGCTCAAAGCCCAAGGCTGCTAAATTCGGCTTACAAGAACAACCTGATGGGTTGCAATTACCAACCTTCACTACGTCATCGGGGACATCAACCCCCAAATCCCGTGGTGTCTCGCCTGCTCCGCAACCAGCGAAGAAACTTCCAGGCCAACTCATTTCCGATACGAAACCAAAGGCAAAGGCAAAGGTCAATGTTACCGGTGGCACGCCTATGCATGGTGCCTCGACGGCACTCAATGATCTGGAGTCAGCAATCAGAGCGCTCGAGATCCAGACGAACCCTACTCTTGCCCCACAAGATAACAGCAAGCGGAAATGCAATTGCATGGCTACCAGGCATCCTTTGCTCGAAGCTGCGCCAAACTGCTTGAATTGCGGAAAGATCATCTGCGTAAAGGAAGGCATCGGCCCATGCACTTTCTGCAACTCAGCTTTATTCAGTGCACAAGACATCCAATCCATGGTGCGCGTTCTCCGCGAAGAGCGCGGAAAAGAGAAGATGGCCGCCAACAACGCGGGCCAGAAGCGTGCCGATGTCTCGCTCGCACCACGCCCGTTCTCAACACCCCGCACAGGAACACCCGCATCTTCCAATCCCGCCTCGGACGTCGAGTCTGAGAACGAGAAGCTCGCAAAAGCAAAACAGCACAGAGACAAGCTGCTCGCCTTCCAAGCCCAAAACGCCAAACGAACACAAGTCCACGACGAAGCCGCCGACTTCGAAACCACAACAGCCGGCCTCAGCATGTGGGCCAGCCCGCAAGAACGCGCCATGCAGCTCAAGCGCCAGCAAAAAGCCCTGCGCGAGCAAGACTGGAATGCGCGCCCAGAGTACGAGAAGCGCAAAGTAGTCGCCAGCATCGATCTCTCCGGCAAGAAGCTTGTCAAGCGCATGGCTGCTACCGAGAGGCCGGCTACACCGGAGAGCGAAGATGAGCCACCCGAACCTACTCAACGGCCCCGAGATGGGAATACGCTATCGAGTGGGAGCGGGGCGTTCAGCAAGAATCCGCTGTTGGGTGGGCTGATTAGGCCGACTATTAAGGTCCAGGAAAGTAAAGGCAAGGAGAATGCGGGTGAAGGTGGGAGGAAGCAGACGTGGCGTCGCGTGCAGGATGATAACGATGATAATGAGCAGTGGATCTTGGATGGAGGCGTTTATGGTTCGAGAGCGGATAACGTGAGCTTGGAGATGGATGGGCTGAGATGATAGGTGCCATTACCTCCCTTACCGAAGTAACTACATTGATAGTGGTAAAAAGAACCAGCAATCAATATCCATTCCCAAACCAGCGCGCGAATCCATCTCAGTAAAAGCCCAGCGGTTGCCTCACAACAACATCTCCCATCCTCTCATTCTACCTAGGCAACTCGAATCAAGAACACAGGCTGCATGACCCCCGTAGCCGAACAGCCGTACTTGTGGCGTATCAAGCATCCACTCCGGTGTCGCTATCGTACATACGCGAGAGCGAGCATAGCTCACGGGACTAGACACGATGCATCTGTACGGGCAGGTCAAGCCCATACTCCCCTGTAGGCATTCAACGCGGACTTTTCTCCGCGCGAATAGGACCGATGGTAAAAGCCGCGCGGAGGTGTATTGTGCGAAGAGCGAGTGAGCGAGTGAAGAAACTGCCGTGGTCCCAAGTACCCGTATGTGCCATCCCAGCTGAAGCCCTCTCCTTACATACGGAATCGCCGCACCACCTCTCCATTCCAAGGTTACCAACACCAACCCACCGTCCCCCGCCGATCCCCGTTCACCTTTATCCCCATCCCCAGGTTTTCCAACGAAACCATCTAAGATCGACAAACCTCGCCAAAAGCTTGTTCAGCCGCTTCTTTGCTTGTTGCGACAAGCTCGACCAAGCAATTGCGGGGTACATACACACTACGCAGCCACGCTAACCCCATTCAACACTTCCCCGGTGTCCCATGGACATGGTACGGAAGGAAGTGATAGGCAGTTGGTAACGTGGCGGAAGTGTCAGGTAGGCGTGTTGGAAAGTTACCGCGGCCGTGGTGCGAGAAACGAATCCAGATGCGCGGATGGGGACGGTGGGTGGATGGGCTAGACCACGGATCTGGGGGCTAGTGTGAAGGAGGATAATGGAGGGAAAGGGAGGGATTTGGAGGAAGAGGGACGATGTGAGGACTAGCTGGATGTTAGGTGGGAAATACCCCGCAGCCTGAGTCGTGGGTGGGGAATGCGATGGACGGGGGCGTGGTGAAGGCAAGGGTGGGTTCCAAGTACATGGATGCATAAGAGCCCCGCTGAGCCTCCAAACGAAAGTTTTTCGCAGGACTGACAGCTTCGTTTGTACTGTTAAAGTTGAAGCTCTGAATTCCTGTCTACGAGGTCTTTTCCATACGTAGACTATGAAGAACACGATGCGAGACCACAGCGATGGCTCTGGTACGTAACCCTACACCCCAACTCCACATCCACCCACACATGTACTAACCCAATCCAACAATAGATGTCTCAGACCACTCCCCCTCAGCCTCCAAACCAGCGTTCAATCACATCGAGCAAATTCACACCAACGAGCAAGTCCCCGGACATACCAACTACTACGAAAAAGATGGCTTGCGGACAGCCGGTGACGGCGAGGACCACGACGCTGAGCAGCCTATGAACTTTAAGAGACTTATGGCGTTGGTCGCTATGGCTTTCCGTGCGTATAGCCTTCCCAGACGACTGATACACAACGGAGTCCCCTCGCTAACAACAAGAATAGTATGGACAGGCAGCCAAATCCCCGTCTACCTCTTCGGCGGCGTCCCCCCCTACATCTACGCCGACATAGGCGGCACCGACCGCTGGATCTGGTTTATCCTGGCAAACCTCCTCTCCCTCGCCGCCGTATGCCCCTTCGTCGGTTCCATCTCCGACATTGTCGGCCGCCGGTGGGTCGCCATGATCGGCGCGTGCTTCCTGATCCTCGGCATGATCATCTGCTCAACCGCCCATTCCATGAATATCTTCATTGCAGGAATGGTGTTTAGCGGTGTGGGCGCGGGCATCAACGAACTTACGGCGCTGGCGGTGACGAGTGAGCTTGCGCCGACGAGTCAGAGGGGCAAGTATGTTGCGATTTTGGTGTTTACGATTTTGCCGTTTTGTCCCAGTGTGCTTTGGGCGCAGCTTATTGCTAGTCAGAGTCCGGGGGCTTGGAGGTGGATTGGGATGTGGTGTGGTAAGTATCTCCTCCATTCTCCCAACAACGCATGAGACGGGAACTAACAATTCAGGTCTCTGGGCTTTCATCGGTCTCGTCCTGACCTTCGTGTTCTACCACCCTCCTCCCCGCGTCAACAGCGTGGGTATGAGCCGCAGAGAGGTTCTCGCACAGATCGACTACATCGGCGGTTTCCTGTCTGTTGCCGGTATGATCTTGTTCATGATGGGTATGCAGTGGGGTGGCTACCAGTACAAGTGGTCCAGCGCACACGTGCTCGCGCCCTTGATCCTGGGCGTCGCTTTCCTCGTTGCCTTTGTCTTCTGGGAAGCTTACGGAGCTAAACATCCCATGTTCCCCAAGCGACTTCGTCAGGAGCCCCGGATTCTTGGGCTGACACTTGTTATTACGTTCATCTCTGGAGCCAACTTCTTCTCTATCCTTATGTTCTGGCCGACGCAGGCGTTCAACGTTTATGGTCATGATCCTGTTGGTGTCGGTATCCGGGGTATTCCTGTTGGGTTCTCGATTCTGGCTGGGGCTTGTATTGTGCTGTGGTTGCTTTCGTTGCTCCGCGGTCACAACAAGGAGCTTTTGATCGTCTCGTCGATCATGATGACGGCAGGCTGCGGTGCTCTTTCTATCGGTCGCGTGGACAACTTGTACCAACTGTGGGGATTGTTGGTTCTCGCTGGTCTCGGCATTGGTGGTATCGTTGTGCCCGCATCCATCATCTGTAAGTTTCACGTCGCGTTGATCGACGAACGCGTTACTGACCTCGTCAGCCACTATCATCTGCCCAGACGACCTCATCGCAACAATCGCTGCTCTTACCCTTGCCATCCGCGTCATTGGTGGTTCGATCGGATACTGCGTGTACTACAACGTCTTCATCTCCAAATTTGTTCCCGCCGCAACCCACTACATCGGCGGCGCAATGGTCACCAAGCTCAACATCACATCGCCTGAGATCATCGGAGAGGCAATCGCCATTACCGGCGGATCGCTTCTCCCGCTTCTTCATGAGCTTCCAGGTATCAAGGACGTGCCGGGTGCGTATGAGTTGGTCGTGTACGCTGGCCAGCTCGCTTACGCAGAGGCGTACAAGTACGTGTACTACGTCAGCATAGCGTTTGGCGGAGTCAGTATCATCGCGGCATGCTTTTTGGGTGATATTTCCAAGTACATGGACGATCATGTCGCTGTGGTCATGCATTGAGCTGGTTGTAGGGTGCTGGAACGCAGTGGATGTGTAGCCGAGGTCCGTAATTACAATCGAGACTTTATTTGAACGCTTGCGTTTTTGACATTAAGCGTCCTGCATGGCTTTTGATGTTCGCAGCGTAGGTAGACTTGGCTGCATTGCGACTGAACGATGCAGAGGCTGTGATTGACTGAGCTTTGAAGACTTGCGCTACAGCTAGCGGCGCGATGTGCGTCATAATCGGCGAACACCTCTCGAACACCGCAGCATTGTTTGCTTCTGGCAAACCTTTGATAAAGTCAATGGAGGCCACTGTTGCCCATATCCACAACCTATTCGATCCTCCAGATACCGAGTAAACCATGTTCCGTACCTCTTCTTCCCGAGAGCCGGACGATGTCGAATGGAGAGCAGCAGACCGAGGATCGAATGGTGTTACCCAGCCACCCCTACATCCAGAGACGTCGAACAACAAACGCAAGCGGCAAAGCAGTTGTTTTTGCGCACCGCAGATGTTCGGCGGTGGCATCTTCTTACCGGACCCCTCAACGTATGACCCTTTAGAGATCTTGCTCAACACGCATGACCAAAGCGAGAGAGATGAGCTTGTCGAAAAATGGAGAGACAACAAGCTAAGCGAGCTGAACTTTGTTGGTGTCGTGGTAAGTACTGTATCCATTGATGATGCCGCATCGCTGACGATGGTCAAGTCCGCCCTGCTTGCGGGTGTCCTTACCTCGACAGGCAGCTGGCCGAATATCCTCACCACTGGCAGGCCCACTCCGTGGTATGTCCGGACATCGTGGTACTGTGGCATCATCATCACAATGCTCTCCATCATCAGCGCAGCCGACCAGACCGTTCGTTTACATCGGCTTTCGTCGCACCGCGATGGCCTCGCCAATCTTCACAAGCTACTTGGTAAAGGAAGTCGCTGGAAACGAACGGGTCGTCGTGCGCCAAACCTTGTCCAGGTCTTGACTTGGCAGATGCCAGTCATGTTTCTCATATCCGCGACTATCTGCATGGTTGTGGGTATGTTTCTGCTCGTGTGGAGTGCAACGTCGAATTTGGGTAATTCTGGAGGATTAGACGATGGGGACAAGGTATGATCTCAGGCGAGGCGAATCTGGAAGGTTTCAAGGCTGATTTGATGATAGGTTGCGATAGTTTTCACGGCTGTTGCGGCTCTGACGATTATCATGTTCTTCGTTGGGCAGATTTCGCTGTACTCGCCGATCAGGGAGTAGAAACTGTGTGAGTTGTTCGAAGGCGTGACAGAGCCATGTACCATTGGACGTAGAAGTGGTGCCGGTATCGAGAACGTGTGGAACATGATGATGCCGAAGATGGCGAGATCTCGCTGCTGCCAGCGGGGGGTGCCAAGCCGCTGGCTGCGCTATCCTTCTTTTGCACAAGCGTGTTCGTGGCAAACCTCGAGCACCTCATTGAGATCTACCCTCACTTGTCACATCCGTCGCGTCATGCATCACATGAACTCGTGTGCAGCTCGCGTTGGACTCAATACACGCTGCTAACCATGATTCGCTGCTGCCTGTCTCGTCAGGCTGCTGTGGTCCCCAAACACGTCTTCCCGTCGCTAAAATGGGCCACGGCGCGTCGTTGCCTAGCTCGACCCTCTTTTGCCTCAACACGCCACACCGCTGCAGCATCCAACTCCATCATGATACAGGCTGCCATCATCAAGCACGAACGAGATCCCAATGCTGAAGGAGATATATAATCCGTCGTTTTTCCGTCTTCAGCAGTCATTTTGTTCAACCATCTCAATTCTATTCCAACACACGCGCTTTCTACCACTTCTCACAACGCCATTTCAACCACAACCCAAAAGCAGGTATCGACAATGATTGACCTTCCTCAAGTCCCAGTTCGTCATACCGACTGGATTACTCATGTCGCAGCCCATCCAGAGACATCACTGCACACCTTGCTCGAACCCTACAAGGAATATGACTCCAAGCTGCGCGAGGTGTTCGCTCAGCAACCAGAACACCCCGCTATTGCCGAGCCCAACATCCTTCCCATATTCGCAGGCCGCGAAAGTGAACTCAAGATCCGCGCTCGCAACCCCGAGTATGAATCCGAGGCTGAGCGTGAGCGCTATCTCATGCCTCTCGACGAGGAGGACCGCAAGCCGACTGGCTCTCCGGCGGTTGTGCAATCACTCAATGAGTTCCAGACCAACTTCCAGCTCTTTTCCGAGTCATCGCTTGTTGACATGGACTGGTCCAATGTGGTGGTCGCAGGTAGCGCTGTTGTAACTTCGTTGCTGCCGGTTCCAGAGGAACATAGTGGCTCCAAGCGCGCCCTACGCGAATACTATCATCAGAAACTGGCCCCGGCTTCGGATGTCGATCTTTTCCTCTACGACCTTACCGAAGAGCAAGCCATTGAGAAGATCAAGCAGATTGAACAACGCATCAGAGACTCCATCTTGACAGAGACAACCACCGTCCGTACCAAGAACGCCATTACCATCGCTTCCCAGTATCCCACTCGTCACGTTCAGATTGTCCTGCGAATTTACAGATCTATTTCCGAGATTCTCACAGGCTTCGATGTTGATTGTTCCTGTGCGGCATACGATGGCAAGCAAGTCTACGCCAGTCCTCGTGCGATCGCTGCATACATGACGCAGATCAACACCATCGACCTGACACGTCGCTCCCCGTCATACGAAAACCGATTGTCCAAGTATGCACGCCGCGGCTTCGAAGTCTACTGGCCGCTCCTTGATCGGTCGCGTATTGATCCCACGCTGTTCGAACGCTCCTTCGGTCGCACTCTCGGACTGGCCAGGTTGCTAGTACTTGAGAAATTGCCGAAAAGCACTGACCGTGACGCTTACGTTGATCAGCGTCGTGCTGAACGTGGCAGACCAGCCATCAATCGTTGGGCCACGCAGAAGCTCAAAGGCGACATCAAGCAACAGCATGACGAAGATGTTGCCGAGTGGGTAGAGACTGATGAGGTCAGCGATTACCATACCTTCACCATCCCATACGGGCCGAAGTTCCATGCTCGGAAGATTGAGAGGTTGCTCTTTGCGAAGGACTTGCTACTCAACGCCGAATGGAATCGACCTAAGGATCGACAGACCACACTACATCGACACCCTTCCTTCTTTGGCAACGCAATCGATGTAATTGGGGACTGTTGCGGGTTCTGTCCCGAGCCCACCACACCAGAAGATCAGGAGATTGCAGCTGAGGAAAGCAAGATCTATGTGTCTGGCACATTGTCTTTCATCAAAGACAACCCTGGACGGCAATCAATCGGCTCATTTAACCCTCTTACTGATGATGATTGGACCGAGATGGCATATGTCGGCAATACAGCGCGACTGTGTCAGGCTATAGTGGACGGAGATCTCGAGCATGTCCGGGATTGGCTCAGTCAAGAGGGTGCTGATCCCAACCGAAGGGACTACACTGGGCGTACTCCACTTCATTTGGCGGTCATGACCTCAACTCCAGAGGTTGTCCAAGCTCTCATCGATGCTGGAGCTCGCATCGTAGCTCGCATCTTCGATGGTAAGACCGCGCTCCACCTCGCTGCCATGCGCGGTGAGGCAGAGATGGTCAGAGCTCTTCTCATCAAGAGTGAGGCCAACGAAGAAGAAGAGGCAAAGAAAGAAGCTCTTAAGAAGAAGAACCAGATCCTCCTGGAAACACCAGATGCTACCAGTACCAACGACACCGAGGAACATGCTTCCGATGACGACAGCGAGAACGACGACGATGAGGATGACGACGTCGATTTACTTGATGATGAGTCCGATAATGCCGATGCGACTACTGAAGGCTCTGTCATCAAGATAGACCCCAAAAAGTCAGAAGACCACGATAACCTCCCAGATGATGCAAATGACGACGAGCCCGATGTGTACGACGTCAACGTAGTCGCCTGGGACGCACCGGTATCTGCGCTTCATCTGGCCATTGCAAACGGCCACACCGACGTCGTGAAAACTCTCGTTCAGGAGTTTGGAGCCGATGTACTATTGCCGGTCAAGCTTGTCAACGACTACAACAAGTCTCCGCGCGCGGCGATCCTGCCAGTCGTTCTCGCTTTACAGCTCTCGCCTGAGAAGGCCAAGGACATGACTAGATTGCTCGTCAGCCTGGGTGCATCGCCGGCACAGGGCGACACCAGCCACATCACGGCGTTGCACTACTTCGCTGCGCATGGCGCCGATCTGCTCACCACTCTAATATCCGCAAACAAGCCTTTGGCGCAACAAGCCGCCGATCACATATCGCTGAGTGGCTATTCGTTCAGACCCACCGTGAACAGTCCTCTGAAGACAGCCATTGAACATGGTGATGCCGCTGGAGTTGGTGCACTTCTAGAGCTGGGCGCGAAGCCTGAGCTTGACTTCGCCACTTACTCTACCGTTGCGAAAACCAAGGGGTTTCATTCGGCATACCACACTGCCGAGCACAACCAGAAGACGTTCAGAGAAAACGTCGAGCAGCCTGTATTCACTGCACTTCGTTACGAGGCACTGTCGATAGTCTTGAAGCTTCTGGATGCTGGAGCAGATATCAACAGTCTTACTCCCAAGGCTTGGTGCGCGCTGGACAAGAGCAACAACACACACGACAACGATACGGGCACCCTTTTGGATATTGTTCGGTACAATGTGCGAAAACTACAGACCTTTATCGAGAAGGGCAAAGTTGATGGCCAAGATGGGTGGTTGTGCTCCGAAGGCTGGGTGGACCGCATTGATAACTACCGGCGGTCCGAGCAATTCGCCCCAGTACCGCTCAAGGAAGATACTGAATATCTTGGAGGACTCGAACCGGGTACCTACGCTCATTGGATGGTGAGTGATCAGATCGACAGCGCCAAACGGATCTACGAACAAGACTTGGAGAGCCACGAGAAGTGGAAACAATCTCAGAAAGAACCCGAGGGTACGAGTGAGAAGAAGTCGGCTGTCCAGGCGCTATTGAAAGAGTTCGAAGCATTGGAGTCAGAGCTGCTCAGACGACAGGCGAAGACCTTCAAAGAGCTGCATCCAGATACCGAAATCAGGATACCCCCACCACAACAGTACAATTATGGTAGCTATGGACCTGACCCTCCAAAGCCGTGGAATCCGTTGCTCACCTTCCGGCTTTCTGACCTGACCGACGAACGACGGGAAGCTTACCTCAAGTTGTTCCAAGCCTGCTGGGATGGCGATCTTCCGACGATCAAAGAGCTTACCTTGTCGATGTGGGGAGATAATCAGACTCCCCTGCAAATCGCTGTTCAGAACTCGCAGGATTACTCGCCGTTCTCTATCGCCATTCTGCGGAAGCACTATGGAATCGCTCGTGCTGTCTTGGAGATTGCACATGCGCAATATGTGCCCGAAGAGAAGCCATTGGTCAAACACAGTCTCCAGCCCCGAGATGATGACGACGGTAGCAGTGACGATGGTGAGGATGATTTCGAGATCTACGCTGAGATTGTGGATGATTGCTTCACTATTGAGAACATTGGAGAGGTGCAGAGTCAAGTCAAAAGCAATGTGACGCCACTCAAGATGATGTCGTGGACGTGCCCGGCGTTCCGTTTTCTCGAACACGATGCTGCATCGGTCTCACCCTGGCTTCCACACCCAGAGCTCTCAAGCAGCCTCCGTGGTCAACCGCCTTTGGACTCGTCTAGTGGTAACCCGGTACCCGTCAAGATCCCCGAGGATGTGCGGCCGCATAGTCTGTTCCAATTGGCAGTCTATCTAGACGATGCCGATCTACTACAATTCCTGATCGCCAGAGCTCAGGAGTACACGCAACACAACACCGAACTCGACGATGAGACTGCACCGAGGTTCTTCCGTTTCGACGAAGCCGAGTTCTGGTACGCGATCCGCTTGAGTCGTACCCGCCTGCTAGGAATCATCATCAAGAACACTGGGGCTGGCATTCCTTTGGACGATCTTGTGAAGAAGAGCGGCATCGAGATACCCGTGAAGCCAAAGTACTACCAAGGGCTATCGGTGCACGGCAGGAAGCGAGCGGACTGGGCGAATGAAGGGAGAGAGACCCAGACGAAAGCAGTTGGGGCGAAGCATCCGCCTTTACTTCATGCCGCTCGTTACACAAGTTTGGAGAGCGTCGAGTGGTTCGCTAGTGACACCGCTTTGCGCTGTTATATGGAGTTTGCGGACAGTCATCGAGACGATATTCGCATCCAGAACCTGGCGAAGACCCAAGGCGGCCTACAGTCGTCTATCACAAAGTGGCTCGACCTACGCTCGCATCTACTGCTCCATTCGGTGGTTCTGGGCAAGGAGGGTGAAGAGTCGGTGAGCCTGCTTCGACATCTATGCAAAACTCATCCCAAGGCGATTGGACATCGTTCTGCGAATGGCATGACGCCCCTGCAGCTTGCTTTCTCTCAGCACCGTGTCGAAATGGTGAAGGTTCTTCTGGAAGCTGGTGCCGATCAAACCACACGCGACAACACCGGAGCGAACATTATCCACTCAATCCTGCACAAACATTTGAACTACCAGCTAGACCTAGAGAAGCTCCGCGAGCTTTTGGCGCTCATCGACACTCGCCTTCTCTCTAGCCTGTTCACCGAACGCACAACGGCGGCTCCTGGCGCAGCTACACCTCTTGCACGCTGGCTTCACGTCGCTCTTCCCCACAATTCAACAAGTTATAACTCGGAGAGCCACGAAAACATTCTCAAACTTCTTTTCGAGCTCAACAAAGGCGACGACCTCAGTATCGTCAATGGCGAGGGCGACACGCCTGTCCATCTTGCCGTACGGCGTGGTACTGATCAAGTCTTGCGCGTCATGCTCCAATGCCGTCCTGACCTTCTCTTCCGTGAGAACGCATCAGGACGTACGCCGTTTGAGATGGCAGAGGATACATATCTGGCTCAAGAGGTCTTCAGCAACCCTCCGCCTCCCAGCGACGCAGGGCAAAATCGTCGCCACAGACATCTTGGTATCGGGAACGTGAATACTAACGTGCTTTCACGACGTCCAGAATCCTTCGTCGAAAAGTCCCGAGATACTCGCGATGCTACGACAAAGGTGTGGGAAGTCTGCAAGGAGTTTGCCGAGAAGAATCAAGGGCAGAAGAGGAAGCTGGTCAGCCTGGTCGAGGCAAATGAGGTTGCGAAGCGACTGGCATTGCGGAAGCGGAATGAGTCTACGACGCGGGTGAGGGGGAGGCGGTTCAGGCGCAGGCATGGCAGAGTTGAAGCCATCCACGACGACGACGACGAGCTTGCCACAGGCGACGAGGTCGATGCGTGGTTTGGAGCGCATGGAACGTAGGCGGATCGCTAGTGTCCGTCATCCGATCGCCTGTAGTGCTGGCACGTGCGGCTAGTTTTACCTGAGACAGAGAATCCGGAGATGAGGCGCCGATCTAGCGAGCCCCTATTTTGATGCCACGATAACAACATATTCTCCGGCTACCAACGAATCCGTCTTCCGAACACGTGTTTGGCCAAGCATTCTCTGACTGTAATAAAAGCAGAGGAGCGAAGTAGATAGCATCACGAATAACGATCATTGTCGCCCATTTTCCCCAGTTCCCAAACTTAGCGTCTCGGCAATGGATTTCCTCAAGCGATTCACGAAACAGTCTTCCCCACCGTCCAATGATACACCAGACCCATATGCAGACGACGACGTCTACCCAGTGCATGGACTAGATGACACCAAGACCTTTCGTAGCATCATAATTGCGTGGACACTATGCTTCAACGACGTTCTTGATGCAGACAAGCTCCAGTCCTCTCTAGCAAAGCTCCTGGAGACCGGGGACTGGAGGAAGCTCGGAGGCCGCTTGAGACTCAACGTGAGTAGCATCCCATGGCTCTTCTCTTAGTAGAAGTAGGACGGCTAACAAGTTGGACGATAGGACAAGGGCGCATTAGAGATCCACGTGCCACGCCAGTTCACATCTGCGCGACCCGCCTTCTCGTACAGCCATGTCACCATCAACACTTCCATCGAAGAACACGAACTGGGCAAGAAGCTTCCCAAAGCCAACGGAGCCGTTGTGACATGTCCAGGGCCCACGGAGTTCAACGACCTGGCTGCTCGCTCCGACGCGCCCATGACGTTGGATGACCTTACCTCTGGAGATACGCCACAGATCTCAGTTCACATCACCTCTTTTACTGATGCGACGCTCGTGGGGCTCTCCTGGCCCCATACCCTCATGGACGTAATCGGCAACCAAAACCTCCTGCGCGCCTGGTCTCTGGTATTAGCCGGAAAAGAGTCCGAAGTACCGCCTGTATTGGGTGCGCAGGACGACGCGCTACGTGCACTGACTGATAACGCGACTCAGCCGGCAGAGGAGTACATACTCAAGGCTAAACAGCTGAAAGGGCTGAGTATGGTCAAGTTTGGGGCGAGGTTCGCGTGGGATATGCTTACCGGTCCCGCTCCAAAGTCACAGACGATTTACCTGCCCAAGGACGTCGTAGCAAAGCTGCGGGCGGCGGCCGAGAAAGATCTCCCCACACAAAAGAACGACAGTGGCATAGACGAGAAACCGTTCATCAGCGACGGCGATATCCTCACAGCATGGACACTCCGCTGTATCGCATCATCCCTCCCATCACCCCGCCCCCTAACCGCCCTCCACGCCATGAACGCGCGCTTCCGCCTCCCCTCCCTCATCAACGCAAAAGGCATGTACATGCAAAACATGCTCGTCCCCGGCTTCATCTTCGTCACCCCAGACATGTCCACCGGCCCCCTCGGTCCCACCGCCCTGCACAACAGACAAAGCCTCCTCGCCCAAGCAACCGAAGGCCAAGTCCTCGCCAGCATCCGCGAGCAGCGCATCTCCGGCGACCCATCTACGCTCCTCTACAGCGACGCAGATGCGATGTTGGTGCCTTTTACCGATTGGTCGAAAGCCAAGTTCTTTTCTACTGTCGACTTTGGGCCTGCGGTTGTGAGGGCTGGGGATACGAGGGAGGGGAGGAGTAATCCGCCTGGTATGCCTGCGTTTCATCATTGCTCGAGTAGGAAACCGAATGTGGCGAATAGGCTGTTGGTGCATATTCTGGGGAGGGATCATGCGGGGGGGTATTGGCTCAGCTTGATTATGTCGCCGAAGGCTTGGGAGAATGTTGAGGAGAGCTTGAGGGAGTTGAGTTGAGGGGTGGGAGGGTGATGCGATACCCGTGGTTTATCATTCTGTTCTCTTTCGTTGCTTGGATGCCCGTTTTGAAGCTGCGTCGTTGTGTAGTAGTAAGTATCGAGCTGTCGCTATAGCTTCTCAATCGCGATCTTCACTTTCGTCGCAAAAGATTCTTTATAATGGAACGCCTACTAGGGAGGGCACACTTGCGCTAACGTCGGTACAAGATCAGCGGAAAAATGAATATACCTTGGTAACACTGTGTGACATCATCTTTGCACTAGCTAGCATACCTAGGTAGTGCTGGCAATATCTTAATCCGCTGAAGGCTTTGGAGATGCACAAATTGTTGATGCGAGTACGATCACATATGTCGTGTTTCAGATCAGCGAGGTAGGTGCCAGCGGTCCCAGGGTTGGTGACGAGAAGGGTACATGGTGGGGACGTCAGGGGTAATGAGGTGGGGGTGACGTAGCCCGGAAACGGCTCCGGCACGGGCACCACCCCACCTGTAGCCCCATGCGATAAGGTTGACAAAGCTGCAGGGTCTCTTGATCGGAACGCAGTGCGCGGTATATATGATCTCGAGTGTCACACCTGGTTCCTGTAATCTCTGGTTCCCGTAATCTCTGGTTCCCGAACTCCCAACTTCAGTAGTATTTTGAGCAATCTGACGCCATTGACCCTTCTGTTTATTCCAAGCTTCGCACTCAACCCTCTTGAATGACATCATGAACTCCGATGCAGCAACGGCATCATCAACGGAGAGCCGCCAGCAACTCCAAACTCCCCCTCCAGACTCCGATGACCACGGGCCCAAAGTAACGGGTATCGAAGAGACGTCGGTCAAGCCGCTGAAGCCAGCTGAACAAGCGCAAACGCCCAACCTCAAGCGACCGGCCGAGGACGACGACGATGATGCCGAAACGAAGACGCCCTCAAAGGTAGCGAGGAAGAGCGAAGCCTCACGTGGACCAAGGACACCTAAGAAGCCAGCACAGTCCGAAGAAGCGCTTGCGAAAAAGCTCGCGTCGGCTAAGAAGAAAGAGGAAGAGGCCGCAATTAAGGCCGCAAACGCTGCGAAGAGGAAAGAAGCTGCCGATGCAAAGAAAGCCGAGAAAGAGCGAAAGAAGCAAGTCGCGCAATGGAAGAAGGACTGGAAAGATTGGATATCCAAAAACCAGACCTACGAGGAAATCACTTCAGGCGAGCTGGGAAAGAATGTAAACGTCAAAAACGCGAAGGCATTCTTCGACCTGAAGCCAGATGAGCTCAAATGCATCCCACATCGCCCTTCCGTGAACGCATTCAACCAAATGCCCCAGCGGGACTACAGATGGGACGATTGCGGGAAACTAGCCTTTCGGAAAGAAGCTATGCTAGCCGGCATATCGCAGGAAAATGAACAAGAGTTCCTTGCCAAAGGAAAGAAATTGTTTGCGGATAAACACGCCAGAGGGTAAGCGACCGATGCACACAGCGACTGCAATGATGCTAACACTCTCCAGTAACTACGACAACCTCTTGTACGCCAAAGGGGGAAGGTCCGGGGCGGAGATTGCACGCTACAAAGAATCGATGCGACAAGACGAACTCAAGCGGATGCTCGAGGATGAGGAGGATAGGCTGATGTGCGAGAAGTATGGGGATGACCACAACCGGAGTGGCTACTAGACTCTCAATAATCTGAAAGCCTTAAGTCTTGTTCTTGAGTTTCGTGCAGTGAACCTGTTTTCGCGAGCAAGGGGTTTCTCGGAGCCTTGACGTGGGGGCTACCATACTCGTGTCGTACTAGTGCACTACCATCATGCCGAAGGATCTCGATATTGTTAGCTGTAGTAGTTTACCAATATCTCAATGCGTCTTGACGTGGCATCCAAGATAACAGTTTTGGTACATTTACCCCGCAGTGTGCAGCAAGTCTAACCCTTGCTTGGAAGGCAAGTTGATAAAGCGGCACAGTCGTTCCAACGTCTTTATCCAGTGAACTCTACGTCGCATTGTCCCATATGTCTAAGACCTCTACCAAAGACACTGTTCAAGTGTCTTATCGCTTCTTCTTTAAGTAACGCTCTTTCGCATCCACCCAGTATGCCACTCCATCGCTGCGACTCCAAAATGGTGCAGGAAACGTCACAACCCCTCATCAAGGAGGAACCCACCTCGCCTACCTTAGCACCACAGCTGCTCACCCCACCTTCCTCAGCCATCAATATCAAGTCTGAGCCTTTGTCTTCCAAGGTTTGAAAAGCGAGGTAGAAGCTTCACCTTCGATCGCGAAGGCACCGAAACGCAAACGCCCAGCCACACCTGACGACAGTAACGATGAGCCGACCACACCCGTACCATCGAGCAAGAAAGCTAGGGCTACCGTTGTACCCGTCAAGATAGCACCCAAGCCACCCATAACCCCCGTGTCATCGAAGAAGGAGGTCGAACCTCCTAGTATACCAGTCAAAACAGAACCCAAAACCCCCAATCCGACCCCCGCAGAACGCGAAGCCGCTGCGAAAAGAGCTAGAGAACAAGCTGACCATGACGCGGCGTTAACAGCAGCAATGCTAGAACCACTGGACACACCCATGCAGTGGAAGCGGAATTGGAAGAACTGGATCTATCGTAACAAACGGCGAAATCCCGAAACGCTGAACGCATCCCAGACAACGTGTATCAATGTATCCAAATCCGAGAAGTACTTCTGCTTGAACAAGAACGACCTTGAATGCCTTGCATTCGAGTCGAGACCTAACCCAACAGACCCCAGTCGCACGCGAATGCGCTTATACGACTACAACGAAGTGGTGCGTCTGGCTTGCAGGAAACTAGCCATCCAGGCTGGTATTTCCCAGCGCGATGAGATGGCGTTGATCGCTCGTGGGAAGGCGATGTTGGAGAAGAAGAAAGGGTTCAAGTACTATTGGGAATTCGATCCTTCTATAGTGTGGATGTGGGGTTAGCGTGTGGTAGTGACGGATTCGTATCTTGGAAGCTGGGGAGGAGGGTTGTAGGCTGCATCGCCAGATCATGTGTTAGTCTTCGCAGAATGGGAATCACAATGCGCAATCACGTCGATGGGGACAGCTAGTCTTCAAGATCGAATAATTCATCATTCGTGTGTGCATATTCCCCGAGCTCTCGGCTCGTAATGTACTATCTTCCATTTAATCTGCGCCAGCTCTTGCCAGCCGATTCCACTGCCCAGCCATCGCACACTGTGCGTGTCGCAACCTCGTACGAACATCTAGTACACGTAGAAGGTCATGTTCTCGCTATCCTGCTCCCTAAGCTTCTTGTTCTTGCGGGTAAAGAGAATCTTCGCCACCCACGCCAACAGCGCAGTCATAACGGAGAACGCAGCCGAGGAGCTAAGCGCGATGATGTAGCGAGGCTCGTCGGACTTGGGCCATAGGTATGGTGTCCTGTCATCCCTGTTAGCAACTGATTCTTTGAGGTGATGAAGAAGAAGTAGAAGGGAAACTTACCAGATAAACGAAGCGTTCATGACCGTCGTCACGATACCAATAGCAACAGCCTTCTTCTCAGGCGTCTGACCGCAAGTCGATCCGCACCAACCCAGGATGAGCGAATTAACACCATAAGTGCCAATGGTGAAGATGATCATAGCGACGTAACGACCCGCAGTACCAATCTCAGCACAAGCCAGTCCAAAGCCAAAGGTAGCAACGGCCTTGGAAATAGTAATATGCCAAGTGCGCTCGTTGAACTTTCCAGAAGACCACGAGACAGCAATCGTGACGACACCAGCAATGAGGTAAGGCGGGCAGGTCAAAACCAGCGTGATAGTCTTGCTGAACCCCAGAGTCTGGACAACGGTAGGGAAGAAGTTCTTGAACCCGTTGGCGGCAAGATGCATGTGAGCCATGAAAGCGAAGATCCAGACCATGGGGTCCTTGCCCGCTTGGCGGAAACCAGCCCAGACGGAAGTCTCGCCCTTGTTGCCGACGGTGTCGAGGGCCATGCGGTTGGTGGCTAGGTCGCGCTCTTCTTGTGTGAGCCACCATGTGTTGTGCGTGAAGTCTACAGAGGTACGAAGTCAGTATATGTCTCACATGCACTTCGTACAGTCGTTCTGAGAACTTACCAGGGAGCAGGAAGAAGCCAACAACGGCGATGACGAAGGTAACAGCACCCTGGAGAATGAACAACCAGCGCCATCCCGTGATGCCAGCGACGTCGCCGAGACCGTGGAAGATACCTGCGGCGATGAGGCCGGCGAAGGCGGTCGCGAGGATGTTTCCGGTGTAGAGGATGGCAATGCGGGTGGCGACTTCCTTGCGGGTGTAGAACATGGAGAGCAGGTAGACAGCACCGGGGTAGTAGGGGGCTTCTGTTACACCGAGGAAGAAGCGGGTTAGAAGGAGACCGGTGAAGTCCTTGGAAAGAGCTGTCAGGGCGGAGACGACGGCCCAGAGCATCATGCAGCAGCCCATGTAGCGCGATGGACGGGTTCGGTTGAGGAACATGTTACTGGGAATTTGGCCAAGGAGGTATCCGACGAAGAGAATGCTCACGCAGGTTTGGTACTGCTCGCTGGTGAGGTTGAGATCCTCTTCGAGGTCGTCGAGGCGGGCCAGTGCAATGGCATTGCGGTCTAGACAGAGCGATGTGTAAGTAAGTGCTTCCAAGAAGATCACTGTGAGAGAGGAGTGACATACCAAGGTAATTGAGCCAGTACATGCTCCACAACATGGGCATAATCCATCGGTCGAGCTTCTTGACAAGCGCAATCTCTCGGGGATCAGTCTTCTCGTAAGCACCAGAGTAATCCACCTTGCCGACAATGGGCACAGGCTTCATGAGCTCTTCATCCCGAGTCATCGTCTGCTCAAGCATGACGACATCGTTCTTCTTCTCAGACATGATGGGTGGTGTTCAAAGAACCTCTCTGAAAAGATAAGAGTATGAGGTGTAAAGGGTGTGGGTAAGACGCCCGTTGGATCACCGAAGCCTGAGCTGGTTGATCTGGGGAAATCAACAATCCGGGGGACGTGGAGTAGCACTCTTATACACCTCCATCCCCGCCCTCCATCGTCGCACAAGTGCGGTGGATCCCATACTTCGCCCCAGATCCTTCTCTACAAGCGATGTTCCGAAATCACACGACAATTGTCTAGGTACCTCCGCGCATGCATGCGTTCCAAGACATGGTAAGCGCGCTTCTTCCGGCCGCCTTGGACACACTTGAGGCTGAATGGCGCTGGGGGAATGGGGTCGCGGGGTCCCCGAAGGCAAGTCTGCCCGCTTGCTTGGTCTTGGAGCCTGACTATCATTGTGCGTTCTGCCGAATCGCGAACATGCAAACGTGCGGCACACAAGCTCGGAGGGCGTACCCTAGGTGCTGGGCGTGCTTAGTGCCAGGTTGGCTTTGCCCGCCTCCGGTGGTGTTTTTTTTGGCAAGGACAGGTATGTCGGAGCCGGTGGTCGGTGGTCTCGTGTTCGGTCTAGTGGTGCCCGCATCGTGAACTTTGCAGTTCAGCGGGGAGTAAGCGCTCACGTCGCGTTGGTACAACCTTCAACGAGGGACGTAGCACTCTGGCGTAGAGTTGACGGCTTCCATCATGCCATCCCTTGCTCTTCCTCCTCCCCAGTCCATCCTGGCTGACGTCGCAATGAGAACACGAAATACGGTACTCGTCCCGGGAAGGTAACCCGCAAAATACCAAGACTCTTTCCTGACATGAACGTCGCATTGATACTCCGAGCCCACTACTCGTGACTGGTTCCGGTGAGGAGCCCAGCCCCGACCCTGGAGTCTTCGTGGTCTTGTCGCAGAGAAAAGGCATATTGGCAAGCCACCGAAATCTTGGTGTTGCGCCATGTGCGCGCGAGGTCAAGTGTTTTCATAGCTTGTCAGTCGAGGCCAACGTCGCACATGGGCCTAGGCCAAGGGGGCCGAGACAGGTCCAAGATCTTGAGCATGCGCTGCATTGCGGGGAAATTAGATGGCGTGCACGCTTGTCGCACGGATGGGGTGTTAGACGCGGTCTTTCGGTGCGTGGTTTATGGGTCCCACCAAGTTTCTGGATGACACAAGTCCGCGGTGGGATTGGTTTGCGGTTTAGCCTGAGGTTTCGTCTCGAGGCCGCTGCTGAGGAGAAGGAGCTAAAAGTCTTTCCGCTGTGGATTCGGCCAATCAACGCGGAGCCAAGTCAGTCCGCCGGGCCTTCATCGTCTTGGCCATCATCCAATAAAGGAATATCCCACAACTTTGCTTGGTTTCTCCACGGGGCAAACCGGGTTCGTCTATCGGTACTTGGTGATGCTAAACAATGAGACGCCGCATTGATGGTTCTTGGTAAATGGCTAGTTGCCGTCTAAGCGGTGCGGCTGGTATGCAGCGGTGCCTCATCCGAGCCTGTGCCATGGAAGGATCACAGTGGAGATCGTTTAGGCCATGTGCTCAAGAGAATTTGTCGGGTCGTCCTCGTGCTTCACGGCCGTGTTCACCTGGTGGGCGGGTGCGATAGCGAAGGTAGGTGGCCAACGGATCGCGAAAACGTACACTACCCCATGGGGTTGTGGAGCGAAACGGTTTACCAGCACTTTGGAAACCTTCTGGTGCGTTGTCGATCACTGCTACCACGAGGTCGTCTGGAAGCAGCGACCAAAGGTGGACGTCCAAGTGTTGCTTGCCGCGATAACGACCACCACGACGGCGAGTACACCACTACTTATAACGTTACTCACGGAAAAGTATCCGTACACTGCTGTCAGGTGCCCAACCGAGGTATTGTGCGCCTACTGACAACAAGCGGGGACCTTCTGAACGTCAAGGCCGCCTGCTGCGCATCGTGGGCTGTGCTACCAATGAAGAAAGTCTAAGTACGAGAAATTACCAAAGTACAACAAGCATATCTACGGATGCGATCTATTCAAGACTCGCAAATCAAAACGCTGACCGAGATCTCCAGGTCTCACACCCACGCCTTCAGCTCCTTCTCAGTCCACTCCCACAACTCCTTCGCCAACGCCCGATCCCGCCCCAGCTTCGTACTCGGCGTAGTCTTCACACCCACCGGCTCATAATAAGCTCCATTGACCAAGTCCTCCTTCTTGGTAGTAGCCGCCCAAGTCTGGTTATACGCACCCTGTTCCGTATCAAGCCAATTCCCGCCGGAGATAATATTCACAACCTGACGATCCATAAAGTTCGTGCTCGCGAAAAGGTCCGTCTTGATAAAGCCAGGATGCACCGCCACAGACGTGATGCTCGGGTGATGAGCAGCCAGTTCAGTAGCGTAAAGCAGATTGGCTAGCTTAGACTGGCCGTAACAGACCCATTTGTTGAAGCTGAAGAAGGAACCGTAGTTTGCGCCTTTGGTCCTGAGCTTTGAGAACTCGATACCGGTGGAAGGCACGTTTTGTTTGTAAGCTACGGATGAGAGGTTGACGATGCGGACGTCGGCGTTCGGTTGCAATGCGGTGTCGAGCATGATGGGCATGAGCAACTTCATGAGTAGCGCGTGGCCGAGGTGGTTTGTTGCGAATTGGATTTCGTAGCCATCTTTACTCACGTCGTTGGGTACGGCCATGATACCTGCGTTGCACATAAGAACATCGAGGCGATCAGACGATGACAAGAACTGTTTGGCGGCAGATTGGACAGATGCGAGACTCGCGAGGTCGCACTCGATGAAGGCTACTTTGGTGGAGGGTGAGGCTTTTGCGATTTTGGAGATGAGTTCATTGGCGCGAGCTTTGTTGCGACCGCTGAAGTAGATGTGCGCAGGGTTGTGAGATGCGAGAAAAGATATGGATGACGCTCCAAGACCGGTGGTGCCTGTAATGGTTAGTGGGCTGCCAGATCGGACGTAAAGGACGCCACATACCACCAGTGATCAGGAACACTCGGCCAGACTGGTCGGGAATATCGGATACGGGGTTGAACTTGATGTTGGACATTATGTCGAGAGGATCTGTTCAAGGTAGTAAGTTCGTTCGACTTGGTGTGATAGGGTTGTGGAGTTGTTGGAAAGCTTGAGATGCTGAACAACATCCGTCGCAGCCTGCTATCTATATACCCCATCTCTTGCGCCTCCATATCTGTATGGCTGGCCTTATGTGAGATGTGCGGAGGATAATTGGCATGATGTTGCCTGTGTTCCGGATCTCTTTGCGAGGGATGTGGCTTCAACGTCATCGACGGGCATAGCTACGGCCGTTGCTGCTAGCGAAGCGCCACTGCTTGCAACCGCGCCCTAACATTGCGCCGACTCACTCAAGCATTAACTTCCGTCTCCGCGCATTAAGTACGAGAGGCCCCAGATCGACCTGCGATCGCCACTGCTACTTTACTGTCTCTCATGTTATGTGTCTGTTGTCTTTGATGACCGCCATTCTTTCGTTTGGTGTCTTTCGCAGGCAAGAGGCAAGGCTGACAGCTGCAAGCCACTCAGGTATCAACAACGAATCACATCAAAACGGTCAAACAAGCTTCGATATCCACGCAAAGCTCGATCATACCTCCGAGTCTATACGCAGTCTTCTGCAGCGGCTGGGTCCTTTTTCGAGAACAGGGAGGTTAAGTACGGGAAGGCAGAATAGTAGTGATCAAGGATAGGGTAAACAGATAAATACAAGCAAGAAAGGAACGTTCTTTACAAAGAAGAAGAGCGGATAGAAACGCGTTAGAAGGCAGTGTTAGATGGGAAGGCTAGTAAGGCGAAGACAAGAAGTCAACACAAATTGCAAAATAAAGCCCTCGGGAGCAAAGTCATATCTATCGTTCTCCAATCTCTTCCATATCCATAATCATCTACACACGCCCCTTCCTACAGCCTTGTTCTCGCTTTCGACCTCAATACCGAAATGGCCATCGCGAAACTTCATCCCTAGAACAGCGTTATCTGAACCCAACTTACAAATTACGCCACACCGCTATATAACAGCAACATAATAGCTACATGCCTGCTCTACCTTCCTCGCTCTCCGCAGAGTGCACTCATCCTATATTCAGCGCGAACCGGAAGGCTTAGGAAGGTACACAAAAACTAGAGCATGGAGTCGTAAAGCGAAGATGTAAATAAGAGTTTCGCCAGGCCTAGTTAAATTAAGAAAGATAACAAAAGACCAGCAACAAGGGTGTTGTTTATGGGATTACTAGGGCGTAGGATAGTCGTCTGGTAGATGTAGAAGTTACATGTAACATCTTGGCCACTACAAGTTGTACTCGCTCAACTCTATCAGCCTTACTCACATTCCAAAGTACAATGTCGGATCTTCTTGAAGCACATCATCTCATAAATACAGTGCGTAATTCTTGCCCAGGTGCGTTCAAAGGTACCAACATCCACGGCTAGCCCTTCCCCCATCCGGCAACCGCACTAGTCCGCATTAGTACCACGACACGCGAAATTAGGCAGACGCGCAACGGCGGACCTCCGCTTCTGGATCTGAGCCATTTTCGTGCGGCTGAAGATGACATTTCAAAGCTATGGGGTCAGGGTCCTTTAGATATGACGAATCACATTTAGCAAATCGGTCGTTGGGGGCGGGAGCTACTCGAGGCGGATGCATTGAGGGCTCAGTTGGGATGGTGGGAGGCTAGAGAGGAGGGTATATAGTTGGATTGCGCCGTGAGCGACGGAGAAGGAACTAGCTACGTATGTTTTGCAGTTTTGCGTATATGGAGCTGATAGCTCGTTGCCTGCGCGGCTGGCTTCCGAACAGTCCGAGAGAAAAGAGATGGAGAAGGGATGGAAAAGATGGGGTTGTACTCCGAAACGCCTGAGCTATGCTTTTTGTGTCCTGGGTATGCCATTCTGCGGACAGATGTTGAGTGGAAAGGAAGAGGTATGAGAAGAGAAGAGCAATTGGGAAGAGAAAGAAAGACGAGAGAATTGGGAACTAACGGCAAGAGATGGGGTGAAGCCCATCAAACATCCCCCCATCGCCCTCAGTACCGGCGCGGTTCAGGCGGTCTCGGCACCCTCGCATGCTGCGCGCGATGCCTCCTGCCATCCCTCTCGCGCCTACTTCCATTCATCTCAACGAAATTCCCCGGCGGATGTGTCAAGTTATGATTCCCACCCTTCAACTCCTTCAGATCCTCACTATCGATCAACCGTCTCTGCCACAAGTATTCAAACAGCCGGAAATCCGGTCGCGAAGTCCGCAACGTCTGCCCGCGCATCGTGTGTTCGTACGCCAAATGCTCCATACGCATTTTCCATGCCTGCCTTCCCTGCTCACACGTCACTTCCCAGTCGCACAGCGGGCATTGGGCCGTCAGCGGTGGTTCCTCGCCGCGGAAGTGTGCGTGGCAGTGTGTTTCCCACTCTTCTTTGTTCTGCGAGACGTAGCTGCAGTTCAAGAACCAGAAGGCGCATTCGTAGACGGGGGTGCGGAAGTGTGCGGGCGGTATCTCCAACACGCCGTTGTTGTCTTCGAGCAGCGGGACGCCAGACAGTTGGCTGACGAGGCCGGTGCTTATGCTTGTTTCCGTGGGCGTGGCGTCGGTGATATCGGTGATGCAGGAGCGGAGTGAAGGAGGGTGGTGGGTTGGGTTGTGCTGGTGGAGGAGAGCCCCAGGAGCCATCGACGATAACGAACCGCTCTTGATTGTGCTCCCGGTCGCACGCAGTAGATGCTCTGTATCCGTCTGAGGAAGCCCTTGCAGGTACTCGTCGGAGAAAAGAACGAGTCGCGCGGAAACGTCGGGCTGTTGGACCCAGTCGTCGAGCGGGCGGGTCACGACGCGATTATTATTGTCGTGTCTGAGGGCGGCGGCCAGCGACATGCTCGCCGTGGGACTGGCGGGGTGGGCTGCTGTGGCGCACGGGGATCAGCCTCAGCCTCGTACGCAGATTCATTGGAGAGAAGGCTGAAGACAGCCTTGCGAACGACGGCATTGCATGCAAGCGAATCAGAACTCACTGGGTGGTCGCGAGGGCGTCGTATCTTCGCCAGGCATGGTGGAGTGTTGGCGATGCTAGCAGGAAGGGTAGGGCTTAGCGTGTCGACTCCCGCTGTCTGTCTGTGGGGTTAATCCGTTTAATGTCAAGACTTTGAACTGACTTGTTCAGTCACAGAATCAGGCGTCCCTATATCTTAGGTGACTGGGTCGATCAGGGAGCTAAGCGCAAGCACAAATACCTGCAGACTTGCGGCTCTGCTGTAGTGACGAGATACCGGACCTGACCCCGCTGCCCACCCTCTTTACGCACCACTTCATACATCAAGGCATGAACTACTCGCCAGACTATCCGCTGCTGCGCCACGCCGATACTCGACGACCCGCTGTGCCGTTGAGGAGGTGGATTGATTGGAGCGGTAAGGTGCATACGGACGGCTGCCAACAGAAGCGGGGCGGTGCCCGTCCAGCGAACACGCTCCCCACGCTTCTGCCGACCGCTTGTTTGGCACTGAACGTGTTCTCTCAGTATGGCGGAGTGTCGGTGTGCCGTATCTTGCTCGTGGGCGGCTAATGGTCATAGTGGCTCGATGTGTACAAGCTACTGCATATCTATCTGCCGTTTGATGGAGTGCAGTCCAGGGCATGTGATGATGAGATCATCCCCGTGGGGTGTTCGCACTTTATGGCCATATCGAATACAGATCTCGTCCTAGATGCAGTGGAAGTACGTACGCCAAACGAAACAGAGCTATCCTCCATCAACTCTAGAAGAGACGACGGATCGCATGTCTTCGTCATCGTCTATTATGCATGCCACACACCAGAATGAAGCGGATAGTGCCGAGCACATTGACTCATGGCTATAGCTTCCAAGGTTGTCTTGCACCTGGACGCGACTGTCCTTGAGTTGCGCAACCACTAACACTCTAGTTGAGATGTGGTCGCAATCAGATGCTGTCTACCTCGGTTCAAACAGTAGTATCTCGTTGGTCTCATATTTTGACGATGCATAGCGGAGTGGTGACGGCGTGGTCTTGGCGCCAGCTTCGCGTTTCATCTGCCAGCCGATCCTACCTCATCCAGCGACTTGCGACACCACCTCCCGCTTGCACAAAGAGCGCATTCACGATATGGATGCTCATGAAGATGCGATTCAATTGAAAAGTCTCGCTGGGAAAGACTGGAAACCGCCATGACTATTACTCCCACATCAACGCCAACCTCAGAGTGCGGCCGCACGTGAACACTACTGTCTCAGAGTATCGTGTCTAAGCGTCTGACGGCGTCTGAGAGTCAGAAAACTGGGGATCAGCCTCGCATGGCTGCACGGGTACGGCGCCCCTTCATGCGCTTTACTTTTTCCATCCGAACCTCATGCCCTCTGCTAACGGTATCCTTGAAGCCTGCCCTCCCCGTTCCGCCCTGTTCCCGCGTGACCAACGCGGTTCACTGCAACCGTCCATCATTGCCTCGTGTTTGAACAGGATCGGCACAACCTCCATGCCCGCAATCTCCAACATCTCGCGTTAACATTTCGATCGACCGAGCTGTCACCGGCAGCTTCGTCGACATGCTGACGCTCCACTTGCTCTTGCACCTCCCTCCCGTACTCCTCGCTGGCCTCATAGCACGCGCATACGCAGCCCCCGATGGCGTTATCGGCGACGACAAAGGCGCCGGCAGGCCGACCTACGCGACAGCTCTCACGGGTGGCGAGGGCTGCGACTTCTCCGAGATCGAAGACATCCGCGATGGCTTCTCCGAGATGACGATTCTCTTCGCCGCCGCAACGCCCTTCGACCTGACCTCGCAGCCCGCACGAGAGTTCTTCGGCCCCTCGATAAACGCCAACTACACCGACATGATAGCCACGAACCTGCAACGCGCCGCCAACTTCGGCGTCCTGGAAGGAGGAACCGGCGCCGTAAATTCCGACATCCACATCCGCTGCGACGACCCCATGGACCTCTGCGACAAAGGCAACAAGCGCGAAGGCGACCACGCCGCCTACAACATCGGCAACGAACCGCACATCGTCTTTTGCTCCGATTATTTCCGCATGGACTCGCTCAATAATCGTATTAATAAGAAAGCCGACAACCAAATGGAGAAAGACCGGCTGATGGAATACTACAACCGCGCCTCCCTCTGGGCACGCATGGTGATGCACTTCGCCTCCATCGGCACAGCCGTCGTCCAACGCCCCATGCCTGCGCCCCCGAACTCCACATCCGAGTGGCTCATCTCCGTCTCTGAAGGCGCAATGAACACCTCTGTCCTCGCCGGCGTCCTCAACGAACAACCCGAAACACCCACCGATTTCCAAACTCTCAAATACGCTTACGGCGCCACGCGCTCCAAGCTCCTCGCCGTCCTCTCCACGCAAATGTCGTACGACGCTGCCAACAATGCGGAGAACTATGCGTTGTATGCGCTGGCGCAGTATATCATTCAGAACAAGGGGTTCTATCCTGCGGTACCGATTATGGATTTTCCGAATGAGGCGAGTGTGCTTACGAATGAGAATTTGCAGGATGGCGAGAGGGTCAAGTATGCGTATTTCGATGCTGTGGATGTGGTGGCGAGACCGACGGATATGGAACTGAAGGGTGCGCCGTTGCCTTCGAAGGGTGCGGTGGTGAATGCTAGAGGAGTGGGGATTATGGTTGTTACGTTGGGGCTTGGGGCTGCGCTCTTGTTGGCGCCGTTTGGATGAAGATGAGGACGGTGTCGACACGAAACGGAATATCTGGATTGAGGCGGGCCGGATCGATGTCGGTTACGGAAACGTATTCCTTAGGCCTCCGTCGGTCATCCCGGTGTACAACTGCAGACGAAGCGGGACATCGCCACGCCACAACGCCTCGAAGCTCGTCCAAGAGATAGGTCGCATCACATCCGATTCTACGGCGGCATCCAACACCCTGCCACCGACCGCGGACAACACATGCTTGGTGCATTACAACATGCAAGCCTGCTCGCGCAGAGCACATGCCATCGTCGGGCCCTCTTCTAAGAACCTGGGCTGGTGCTGTATTGTTGTCGACGCTGAAATTCATTCCGCGTCAGCAATGATACAGCACCAGCTCAGGCTTTCAAAAGAGGGCTCGTCACGAGAGACAAGGGTTTACCCGACGACTTCGACCGTGGCCGAAGTATCAATCTGCAATGGGTATGCTACCTACCTACCTATCTACCTACTTACTTACCTACCTTGGAACCCCCAACGCATATATCAAGAACAGCAAGCCCGGCGCGGGGCCTATTCACCCCCCTCAATCGTTTCGAACCTCAGTATCGAACACCCAGCACCCGCACACCTCTTCTCAAATATGGCAAGCAGTGCGTGTAGGTGTTCGATGGTCTTATTACGAAAAGGTTCGTAAGAAGACGATAGAACGAGTCCACGCGCTACTTGCCGCATTTGACAAGGATATCTGTCTGGAGAAGGGAACGCAATAGCAAGACACAGTCGCCCGCTTAACAAACTCGACTGGCTGTGTCCGGACCTCTCTATCCATTTCCCCCGTCGCAATACATACTCTCAGGACAAGAACAGCAAGCGGGCCTCTTCACCTCGGGTGGGTGGGGGAGGCGGCGGGGTGGGGGAGGGGCGGAGGTGGAAGTTTGTGTTCTCGAGGTCTTCATCAGGCATGACACGCGCTGTCTACCGCATGGTATCCAGTTTACCTTCCCTCCGTCCCTCTCCCCCTTCCAAATTTACGAAGCTCAGTGTCAAGCACCTAGCACCTACCATCTCCCCCGCACAGTCTTCTCATAGTGAGGATGACAACGTGTATAACACCTCGCATTGTCTCGGCACTAGAAGTTTTTCTGCTGGTAACCGGGAGGAAGGAGCGATTCTACGCGGTGTCTCCCGCACTATGAGAAGATTGTGAGGGGGGTTGTAGGGAAAGCGATAGTTAGGTGGAGTGGGGAGAAGGATGCGAGGGGTTAGGATAAGGTAGAGAGAGGAGAGATGGGCAGGCAAGGGATGGGATGGGGTGTGGATATGGATAAAAGGGGAATGATAGATGGGCTTTTATAAGAGAGAGAGAGAGAGGGAAAGTTGCTATTTGTTGTTAAGAGATCAACATCTTCCCTTCTCTCTACCTTTTAATATAACAACTGCGTGTATCTTCCAACCCAACAAACGGCTTATAACCCAACGCCCCATCCATCTTTCTCCCCTCTTATCTGATCGAACCATTTCATCTCTGCAAATTACAGACACCTTCCTCGCCTTCTCCATTTCCTCATCCATCCCCATCTCCAGTCGCCGTCTTCATGCCCTCACTCCACACCCAACCCCTTGTCTTCGCGGCGGCGATTGTATAGATCTCATCGTGCTAGTTCCATTGACGAAAACCACACATCGTCTACCTCTTCGGAACGGTTAACAGCGTCCATCGTCTGCCACGTTATTCGTCTGGTCTGGTCTAGTCGGGACAAATCAGCTCCCCGCAGGCCAAGTATCCTCTACACCTAACCATGCTTATGGCTTGTGAAGTACGTAAGCCAAACCTATTCTGTCGCAGAAATCTCGTAGTACCTCATAGTCGGAAACTTGATCTTTGTGAGACTGCCGTCCTGTGGGCCGTGTGTCGAGATCGTTGGTAGTGGTGATAGCGGTCGTAGTGGTGGTTTCCAGAGGAAGCAAAGTGCTAAAGTGAATAGAACTAGGATAGTGATGAGGATGACGGTGGGGGGATCCATGATCTGGTCTGCGTGTGGTTCTGGATGGTTTTGGATGTAGCGAATCCGGCGTTGTTATATGCTCGGATTTGCTCGCGGCATGAACCGTATCGAAATGGGCTCGTTCTGAATTGACCATTTTGAGGCCTCGAGTATTCCTCGTCATATGTCGACCGTAATAGGCTCTTCCCGCGAGATAATCCACGTTGAGGTTTCGCGTCGTATGCATGGAGCATTCGCGCCTTTGACCTGAAGAGGCTTAACGTAGGATTCCGGAGTTATCAGGCTGGTATGTATTTTGTGAGCGTCGAGGGGTTGGTTATCTCGCCTGATCGTGGAAGACATGGTAAATTGGTGTTTGACAGGATGTAAATGTGTTGTTTAGACCATGTCATCAGGTCGTGCTTTTGGTTCTTCATGAGCTGGCGACGGAGGCATCGGTGGCGCTGATGATGGCTGTAGTGGTGCTGGACTCCAGAGAGCACAGAGTAGCATGGTAAAAAGGACGAGAACAATGACGATGAGAGTGAAGATATCCATAGTCACAGTCCTCGAACTGACTGTCAAAAATCACAGAAGAAGGTGAATAAAGTGATCTGAACTCAGAGTTGTTTTATGTTGCACGCCCCACTTGATGAAAGGGGCACTGAGGACAGATGAACACGACGCATCTCGGTTGACTCGGTCTTGTTCCTAAATTTACTTTTGCGCAAGTATCTTGGAGTATGGCTGAGTATCTTGGTGTTGGCTTGGTAGATTACTGGTAAATTTGCGCCCTTTCCCGATTGGGTTAGATGGGGTTTGTGTAGATGGTTTGTCCATGCATTCCAGCTTACATGGCACAGCAATAATGTGTGTCGAGATACGCAAGGGAAGGCCTTGATGCAGGTGGTTGTAGGGCTGTTATATGCAAGATTTTTTAGACAGATGTTGTGCCTTTGGAGATTTGTGTGTTCGGTGGGAATGTCGGGGCGATCCATGGATGTAAGTGTACCTCGCATGACGTGTAGCATTACCATACTGACCGTTCGCGTGCTCGAATAGAGGTCGATGCTAGATTATATGTGGGTGGTATAACATCGAAAGTAGTAACATGTTGGACCCGAACTGCTGTCGCAAGTGAAGTAGTAAGTACGCGGGGTCCTGCTACGGAAGGAAGTAGCATGTCAACATAACCACAGTGCTCCGGAAAGAGAAAGCAGTAGCGAATGCGAAGAACAAAGTATGGGGAACGGCTAGTACTTGGAGATTTATCAAATCGTAGTGTCGTACGAGGTTCGGGCTCGACACAAGCATTGTAGATCGCTGGTGGGCAGCCGAGGCAGGCACCGACACAGTGGCTACAGTGTAATGAAATGAGGAGCAGTCACGGAACAAACCGGGGGTGGGATGGTCGACAAGATCGAGTGCTCGATCAGAGGGAATAAAGCGTAGCAACAGTCATCGTTTCCCCAGATTGACCCCTGGGATGCGCAAACTAGAGGTGATCGGACGGGAGCTACGGTAGGGTCGGCCAACGAAAAGACAGTCGTGTGCCGCCACTGCAGTTTTCGGACCGCAGAAGAGTGCTGGGACACGGTCGCGCGCCATTGAAGAAAATGGCGGAGGAGATTCCCTTCTTGATCTCTAGGCGCACTCGGATCCCGGCGAGACGGCTCGTTGCGGTGAGAAGGTTTGTCCGAGCAGGAATGAGGTGTTGGACAGAAGGAGAGACGTTGATGTATGTAGGAGGCCAACGAAGGGCATGCGGATAGTTGGAGCTAGTTCCTGTGCCTGAGCGATGCTGTGATGACAGTAACCAGGTCGATATAATGTGATGTGGATGCATGTCATCCTTTGAGGGTTCGGAGAGCTTGGCGGCCGGGAGCAGGGAAGGAGCAAGCGAGGTGGTGGGCGCTAGTGGGCTCAGCAGGTGGGCGCAAGACATCTTTCACATGTGATGGCGGTCCAACTTCTCACGCGCAACCAGACGCATTCTTGACGTCCAATCCAACACCCGAGTCTCTCATTGTCTAGTATATCACGCGCATTCACTGTCGCCGCCCGCTGGGGATGCGCCTGCTCACCGGCACTGTTTTGTCCGACGCCCCATCCCGGCAGCGCAACCAGGGCCGTTGCGAATGCTCGTTCCTCACGTCATATCGCGCGCACTCTCTCAACACCTCTCAACCACGCCAGTCTCGACGCTTCCATACGCACAAGCACTGTGAAGACTTGTCGACGGCCTAAACCAGCGCCTCATCCAGCCCGGCCAAGCCGGTAGAGGGCATCAGAGAGTAGACAGTAGTCTGTCCCTCGGCCTCACCCACCACCAAGCTGGAGACGTTGTCGCATCAGTCGTTCGCGGGGCTCGCGGGTGCTACGGCCAGGCGCCTCCCACGACCCGCCATGAACGACAAGGACCCGCCGCCGTTTGGCTGTACGCTTGCCGACCGCCGCGCAGAGACTACACACTGACGCAGAGCAGACACCTTCACCAACGACTTCTTCGACGGCCCGCCCGCCACCTACGACCACAATGGCCAGTCCATCCTCAGCGACATGGAGAACCAGCAGCTCGACAACTTCTTCTCCTCGACCAATCCCTTTGACCTCGTCGACTCGCAAGCCCTGCCACCCGCCCTCGACACAAAGGCGAGCGCCCACGACTACAACAACTGGGAAGACTTCATAGCCCCGCCCACGGTCCACCGCGTGACCAGCACTATACCAGACCAGGCTCGTCTGCAGAACAGCTTTCACCAAGACCAGCAATACCCCTCGTCGCTCCACACAGACTTCCTAGGCAATACCCAGGATGAGCTCCAGGCAGCCACGGCTCTCTTCAACCAGGCCCAGCCTTCATACACGAACGGCCGCTCGCACAGCTTCCATGAGCTATCCACCGCCTCCAACGGCTTCGATGCGAGCAGGGCCCCCGATTTGAATCTCAACACGCTGCCCATGACAATGCCCCAACACGGCCTTATACACGAACGCTTGGGATCATTGGTACCGAACCACAACGCCCAGGCCACCGACACACAGTATGCCTCACAATGGGCAGCGAGCCAGGCGCCACAACAACACCACTCCGAATTCGGCCCACCGCTGCAGAAGCTCGACTTGAAGAGGTCGTACACTTTCGGCACCGACAACTCCTTCAACAGCCCATCCGGCTACTCAATACCCAACGGCCACCCGGACGCAGAGAGCGCAGCCAGGGCATCAATACAAGACATTGAAGAGACTTCGCACCACATCCTCCGAGCCGTAGCCGGCATACAAGGACCAAGTACCCCTACCACCTACACCCACGGGCCACGAGACTCCGCCTCGCAATCCGACGACGCCGAATCCGACGACGAAGACGAAGACCGGCCGGCGAAGAAGCGGAAAAAGAGCCAGGTGCGATATAGCAAAGACACACCCAAGAAAGCCGCGCGCAATGGCAAGGCTCGGAAAGCGTCTACGGTGGAGGATAGTACGAAGAAGAAGAGGGCGTCCACTGCGGCTCAGAAGGCACATCGCGAGAATCTTACTGAGGAACAGAAGCGGAATAATCATATTTTGTCCGAGCAGAAGCGGCGGGATTTGATCAAGCAGGGGTACAAGGATTTGAACGAGGTTGTGCCTGCTGTAAGAGGTGGTGGGCTGAGTAAGAGTCAGGTTCTTGTTGAGGCGGCGGCGTTCTTGGAGAAGCTGATTGAGGATAATGACAAGTATCGGGTTTCGATGGGGTGATCTGGAACCATGACGCATTGCCGATGCAGTGGACGTGGCAGTGACATGCTACCGCCATACGCTTTGTCACCTCCTAGCACGAAGACCCGACTGACGATGCCACGGGGGTTCGATCACGGTATACCAAACGACGACACACCTGGAGCCACGACCCCCGTCTCAGACATGAATCACACTCACGCGCATGCGTTCTACGAGGTCATGACGCCGTGATACCATGATTGTACATGTGCTACAGATTACCAACACACAAAAAGGAGTTTTTGGGAAAGGGAGGAAGGGAGGGAGGGAGGGAGGCCATTCGATACGATACCCCAACACACTAACTAGTATGAAAATTAATCTTCTTGTAAATATTTAAGCGCTGAGGAATTTATTTTCGTTCGAGATTGAGGATAATATCTATATTCAGATGGACTGGTCTTTTGCCCGTGCCTTGCAAGTTGCCTTGTATACCAGCCCATATAGTAGTCCACTTCATCATGCCGCCGCGGTAGCGGTAGCAGTAGCAGCTCCTCCCGCCGTCTCACTAACCCCCTCCTCCGGAACCACAACCCTCAACGCCTCATCTCTCACCCTCGCAGGCCCCCTCTCAAACCCCCTCGGCACCCCCGCTACTCTACCCACCTTCCCCCTCGCTCCTCCGGGTCCAGTCGCCTTCTTCCTCTTCTGTGAAGCATAATCACATCTCCCGTAATCGTTGCAGAAACCTGTTTTACAGGAGTTGTTGCTGCGGCAGGGAGACCCGAGACAAGAGTCGCTAGAGGAGCACGGTGTGCATACGCCCCAGGAACAGTATTGTGAGGCGGAGCAGTGGGTGGGTGTTGTGCAGGGGTTGGGCTTAGGAGGATAAGGGGAGGGGGGGAGACAGATCGGCGGGCTTGGTGGTGGGGAAGGGGAAGGGGAAGAGGAGGAGAGTCTGATGGTTTCGAAGAGGTGGGCGAGGGAATCTGTGTAGCATGTTCCTTTTGGATCATTCGGTTTGACCACATACCTCCTCCTTCGCTCTTCCTCCTCTTGCTGCGTCCCGCTGTCTCCTGGGATCGTTCGTTTCCTCTTCTTCTTCTTCTTATCTTCTGGCTGAATCGTTTTCCGCGTAGAGCAAGCCGCACACTGCCCCTTCACACACCGTAAATGGCTCTGACAGATCTGCTTGCTGTTGCATCTGTCTCCCACTTTCCCTGGCTGCGAGGAAGGGTTGGTTTGGCATATACTATTCTTACATATCAGATCCGGTGCACAGCCATCTGCTGCGTCGCATAAATGCCCCACGCAGCCGAATGTACACTCGCTTTGCTCGATGATATACGGATTCAGCAGTATACTCGTGACATTCGACAGGCCCGCCTTTTCCAGTTTCCATTCTTTGGTTGCGGGGGAGCCGGTGAGCATGGACCGAAGGTATGCTTCTGTGGTTTCGTCGGCGGAGGGGGCGAGGATGTGGTAGGGGGCGGGGAGGTAGCGGGACCAGGAGAAGGGGCTGCGGGTTGTGAAAGAGGCTTTTAGGATGGAGGCGAGGGCGGGCCAGGTTGTGTAAGTGGGGTGGAGGGGGTTTATGCGGGAGGATTTGGATTCGGAGAGGGGGGTTAGGTGGGAGTATAACTATCACCGTCTTGTCAGTAAACCACGTTTTCAGTTCCATAACAGTAAAGCGAGGGAAGGATGGAATAGAGGGGGACGTACCCAAGGAATCCCCCTATAATTCAACACATTCCCCCCATCCCAAACCGCCTCCTTCTTATGAAACAACCCAAACACCTCACTATGCACATACCCCCACTCCTCCACCAACAAAAGTTTCCCCTCTCCCTTCTTCCTCCCCTCCGCCCGCCCCATCAACGTATTGCCGGGTAGAAACAAATCCGCCCACGCCGTCCCCGCCGTTCTATCACTCCTCTTATCGAAATACCCATGGATACCAATAACATCAATAGCCTTGCAGTCAAACACTGAGTCCGGAAAATTCTCAGTCCCGGAAATGGACTGGGGGCCTGAGACGCCGCCGCTGATGACGGCGATGTTGGATGCGTCGAGACCGATGCTGTATTTTAGATAGGTGGCGATGTCGCAGAGCCAGGATTCTCCGGAGGGGATGGGTGAGATACCAGAGAAAGGCTGGTTTTGAAGGTCGACGCCGAGAATGACTTCGGAGAGGGTGCTCCAGGGGCGGCCGTCAAAGTTCTTGGAGGGGTAGTGGGTGAAGAAGACTTCTAGGCGCTGTTTATACAAGTCGCGATATTCCTCATTACTATAGAAATCCAAGAACGCGCCGTCGAGTTTCTGGCAGTAAGCATCACACGCGACATCATTTGTACCCCGAAGCGCATGTGCGTCGTGCGGTGCGATGATGACTTTCATCTGGCCTTTCGACAAATGGTGAATGGCTGCTAATGTGTCGTCGAATTGGTCGAGCAGCGACTTGTCGAAGCCGCCTAGTTCGCCTTCGGGATCTGGGTGTTGCGCATCTGGGCGGATGAAGAGGCGGATTACACGCGCGCCGCTTTTGATGATTTCGCGGATTGTGGCGGCGCGGTGGGTGGGGGTGAAGAATTGGAGTTGGGGGTAGTTTACGCCGCCGAAGGAGTGGTTGGAGGAGGTGATTCTGAGGGAGGAGGAGGCGGAGGCGGAGGCGAGGGGAGAGTAGGCGATGAGGGATAGAGATAGTGTCAGGAAGGATGGGAGGAGCATCTTTGCGAATATGGCATGGACGACAACACGACGGAATGGAATTGCATTGCGACGCGGTATAAGACAATCATCCTGATCTGAACACGTGTAGAAGTTTTGCTATAGACAGATCTCTGTAACGGCGGAATAAGAGTTGATACTTGCGGGATTGACAATGTTCATATGGATAGATTAATTGCGGTGGTGCGTGCAGCCAATCACGAGGCGCTCGCAGGCAGTATACGCGGGGTCGCTAACCTGGACGGCGGGATGATGGAAGTTGACAGGGCATGTTCTCTGGAGTTCGTACTGGGTTTGTCACGCTGTCTTGTGCTCGTGATGGTCCTGGCTAACGGGGATACAGACGCGTGGTTGATGCACCGGAGAATGAGCACAGCAAGCGTCGCATCGGGTATTGGCAAGATGTTATGGTATGATATTTGCCGCGATGAGGATCGGATGAAACCATGTATCAGAGTCGTCGTGCGCAAGTCCGGCGGATGGGAGTGGCAGCTACGTTGTGCGCTCACTTTATCCTAGATACATAGCCTTGGTAATGATTCGGGTGTGGACAGGAAGCACTGCGACGTGCTGCGATACGTCGCAGGATATCCTTTGATCCAAATCTACGGGGATGATCTGGATCCCTTGTCCTAGTGCTGGTGTTGTTCCTGTCAACGATTGAAGAGTGGCGTCTACTGCTCGGCGTAGTGCGGGATCGCACAAACGTCTCTGTAGACATACTACTTCCCTGACCGGCATAAAAACTGCGCAAGCGTAACCTCATTTTGCGGTCGATAGCCTTGGGCGGTAATGCGCAATTTTACCAGCTCAGGCAGTGTGTGATGCAAGTCGAAGACTGGACCTTTCGACCGCTAGCATGGTCCTCATGTTTGTACAGTGCATTCGTCACGACGATGCTCGGATATTCGCAATTCTCATCCAGCCGGTTTATCGCACACAGCTTCAAGTCGCTTGAGCGTAGCCATGACTTCTTCTCCAATGTTTTCTCCGCTGGACGACGGTGCGAAGCGGCCATGTCGCAGCTCACTGAGGGCGCCAACGACGTCTTTAACTTCAGCCAAAGCCCGTCTGTTCTCTTGCTCTATCTCTGCGATCTGGGCCTCGAGGGTTTGGCATGCTTCTTCGATGTCGGAGTGGACCGTCTGTAGCGTGTGCGGTTTCTTGCGACTTTGGCCAGAGAGCTGGATTTTGTCAGCGCAATCCAGGGAGTCTCTTTCCTTAATGCAGTACCTCCTGCTCCATTTGAAGCGCAATCGGGTCCAGTCCGGCGACAGTCGCATCGTCTACGTGGCGTCTTTCCCGAGCGTACTCCCGCCTCAGCTGCTTGGACCGTTTGACCTCATCGATGATGTCCTGGCGGATCAGTTCGATATCCCTGTCGCGTATCTGCTGAAGCTCGCGATAGATTTCCTGTACAGCGGGGTTGGAGCGATGGGCGCGGGGGAAGATGTCGGTGAAGTCGCGTAGGGTGGTGAAGTCGCGCAAGGGAGCAGGTGCGAGGAGGAAGTCACCGAGGATCTTGGCCTCTTGCGACGGCATGATTAGAGTAGTAGATGTCGATTTCAGGCCGGAAAGTACCCACGCATATGATTAGTATGGCAGTGTTGGTGGTGGATGCGCCAATGAAGGAGGGCCATCGGAACGCGCGACGACGCGTTGTGGCCCGTGCCCAGAAAACTCCCGTGAGACGTGCCTGGACGATTCCAAGCAAACGTCGACTGAACCGTCTTTCACCAAGCTTGTCGACTGTATACGGATTCCAGGCAACCCTCACTCCACTTTCGCGGCGCAAAGTATCGTCCTTATTGTTGAACACCAAGGCTGGCACGAAGACGCGCTACGTGGACGTGCAATCTCTCGCACCCTTACCGCTTCCTTCCTGACTACCAAACCCATCAACATCAATTTCATCACACTCCATCGCAATCATGGCGCCCGCAGCTGCGCCGGAGCCTTCCTTCAAGAAAGATGAAAAGGTCTTTTGTTTCCACCATGAGTTGCTATACGAGGCCAAGGTGCTCGAAGTCAGACCTGTAGAAGAAGACAAGAAGAATGGCTTCGAATACAGAGTCCACTACAAGGGCTGGAAGAACACGTACGTATCTTCGATTCGTTCGAGTCTGCGCCCGCCTGCCTGTCATTCCGTCTCCCACTGCAGAAGTCACGTTTGCCTCTGCATACACTTCACTCATGCCAGCGTACCACACCTTTACTACACATTTGCAGCGGCACATCGTTTCAAATCGCCCCCTCAAAACTCAAAAACTCGTGGCTTGCTTTTGAGATCGCTAACTAACGTATCGCAGCTGGGACGACTGGGTTCCTGAGGATCGGCTTCGCAAGCTGTCTCCCGAGAACCGAGAGTTGGCCAATAACCTCAGGCACGAGATGCTGGCTGCCCAGCGTGCCGCAAGAGCTCAACCCGCACCTGCAAAAAAGAAGGCTCAGGGTTCGGCGCGCGGTAGCGAAGAGCGCCAAACCTCCGTCACTGCTGCACCACGCGGTCAGAAGAGGGTGCGGGACAATGACTTAGAGAAGGTGTGTATCCCAGCAATTCGCCCTACGCTTAGCAACTCACTCTCTAACTCCCTTTAGGAAGAAGCATTCCAGAACAAGCTGGCTGTCAGGATCTACATGCCAGACAGGCTAAAGAGCCTCCTAGTCGACGACTGGGAGAACATCACTAAGAACCTGCAACTCGTTCAGCTGCCTTCAGCTTACCCTGCAGGCGTCATACTGGATGAGTACATGAAGCATGTCAAAGACAACAGCAACCGCACCAGCATCGAGCAGGACATTCTTGAGGAAGTCATAGCTGGACTGAAGGAGTACTTCAATAAGAGCGTCGGACGTCTTCTCCTGTACCGGTTTGAGCGCGAGCAGTTCTACGACATCTGGTCACGCATCAATTCGCCGACGGATGATCTTGCAGCAAAGCCGCTCGCTGACATCTATGGCGGCGAGCATCTTCTGCGTCTTCTGGGTATGCATATATAAGTTGTTAGATGTAAATATTGCTAACAAGGCTTTCACAGTCACCATGCCCGAACTCATCGCGCAAACCAACATGGATCATCAGGCCGTCACGCGCTTGCGCGAGGAGCTCAGTCAAATGACGACGTGGCTCTCCAAGGAAGCGCAGATCAACACCTTCTTTGTGCCTACCTATGAGAGCCCCGGACAGGCCTACATCGACAAGGTCAAGTCCAGCACCTAGGAAGGCGGTAACTTCAAGATTTGATCAGTCGGCCGTTTCGCTTTGACATTTGTGTATCATCACTTCTGCATGGCTGGTGGGTTAGGGCATTGTCTAATGGCGCATAGGCGTTCTTGAGTAGTAGCAACCGGGTACGGGATTGCGGTATGCAGTTCTTGGTTTGTCAAGCTCCAAAGTGACATGGATACAAGTATAATAATACAGACTCGAAAAGTACTCATGTCCTCTTGATGACGTCCTCCAGTAACCCAGCAGCCCAATGCAAACACCTTGTCATATCGCCCTCCGCTTCTCTCGGCATGCCGTATATGCCAACGCTCTCGCAAACCTTCTTATCCAACTCTCCATCCACATCCCCATTCTTGAACAGGAACTTATGGTCCTTCACATAGTTCGGCCACACAATATCATCTACATAGCCCGGCGGATCTTGCCAGAAGCCCTCAAGCGTCACATAGCCACTCCTCGCCTCCCTCCTCCTCTTCGCAGTCTCATAGCTCGTCCGTAAAAAGAGTCTAACATCAAAGATCTCACGGATATCCTTCATATCCTGCGAAAACAGCAAAAACCCATCAACAACACATATCCGTCGCTCTTCCCACTCAGGCTTACTCCTCAACCACACCTCAACCTCATCTCTCAACCTCTTGATCTCAGCCTCAGGTACACCATGGTCGCCCACACTGTTCTGGTCTTCCTGGCTGACCAACCATTCTGGGCTGTTACCGTGTTCTTTGATGTGCTGCAGTGCTTGTTTGAGCGCGGGTAGATTGAGCGACTCTATGCAATCCCAGTCTTGGACAGAGTTCTTGACGGGGATCTCGGCGTCGGTGAGGTAGAAGTCATCGAGGTGCAGGATGAAGAGTTTGGAGGGGGGGAAGATGTCGCGGAGGAGGCGGGAGAGGGTTGTTTTGCCTGAGGAGGAGGGGCCTGAGATGCCGACTAGGAGGGGGGGTGGCATGGTGGTTGGAGGATTGGAGGGTTGGAGGGTCGCGGGGTACCGGGGGTTTGGTCGCGCCTTCCTTTTGGATGTATTGACGGGTCACAATAATGAGAATAATTCGAGGGGATATTGTCTAGTAACCCCCCTTCACACGACATGCCTACTTTCACACGTGCGAATGGTGGGGCTGTCGGCGTCTGATCGCCCACCGGCCCGCTAGTTCCCCATGCTGCGCGACGCGCCTGCGACTGCCACCATCGCATCTGAAGCCCGTCCCTGCATCTCCCACGACAAATATTCCAAAGTCTCTCTCTCCCACGCACCATGGAGCCGTCACCGCTGACGCAGGACACGCGGCCTGAAATCTTCCAACCCAAGATAATCTCCCTCTACGAAACCCTCTTCAAAGTGCGATCCTCTCCATCTCCACCCATTTTGCGCCAACCAAGTGCTAACCATGCCCAGGAAGACGACGAAGAAATCGAGCTATCCGCCGGCTTCTGGCAAGAATTCTTCCTCCACCGCCCCGACCCCACCGGCCTTCAGCGCATACTCAGTTCGGTAACGCCGGACGAGATGCTGCACCAGCAAGCGCATTCGCAGGCACTCTTCAGCCAGGCCATCCTGCGCGTCAAGCAAGCCAGCGCGCCCGCCGACGAAATCGCCCTCGAGGTACCCATGCCACCCACCCACGCACACATCACCTTCTCTTTCTCCATGCGCTTACCGCTTAGACCTTGACAGTCTTCCTCGATGCCGCACTCACGAAGAAGTACACGAATCCGAGCTCCGATATCATAGCTGTTCTTACGGGGCTGAATGATGCGGATAAGGTTATGACGGACTTTGTTGCGACGCTGGATACGGCGATACGGGGGGGGAGGGATAGTATGTATAGAGGGGATGCTGTGGAGGGATGGGCTGACCAAAAGCAGTTCCTTTGCGTTTGAGGGCTGTGAGAGTGGCGCTCTCGATTACTGCGGCTGGCTTTCAGACTGCGCTTCCGAGCTACTTTACTCATCGCGATTTGTTTCCCTCGCTCATGAAGGTACGACAGAAAGCAAGACAGGGGGGATGCATACTCACAGCCAGTAGTACATCCAAGATTGCGACGACAGCACCCAAGTTCTCCCCGCGCTCTATCTCCTCGGCCTCCTCACGAACTACAACAAATTCGAGTTTCAGAACCCGTATAGACTGCGGCTAGACGACTTTGTCAACGATGCTATCATACAGGATATGGTCGCTTGTTTTGGGAATACATGTACAAAGCTGCGGGACGCCTATGTAGCTGTACAGGATGATATGCCCGAAGGCTGGTCGCTAGGCTCGACGCTGAGTTACATTGGTCTGGGTGCTCTTGCGCCCAGCTCTCGGCCAACCACACCTGTGCCGGCTCCGGATGAAGCAAAGTCGCTCTTCGCTGCACTGTAAGCACTCATGGCCGTAATCACGGCTCATGCTAACGTATGGCTAGACCAGGGCCTGAGATTGGCGTACTTCTCTCCACGTACGACTTCGCCAACGCCAACAAAGTCTTCTGCTTCAACCTAGTCAAGTCAGCCCCAGCGGACAAGAACGAGCCCTCGCCGCTGAGCGCATACCTTTCCTTGACGTCCTACATGTTCCAACACGCCCATCGGTCTACCAGGGCCGCACTATACACATACCTCAGCCTCTTCGTGCTGCAAATACTTGTTGAAGACCGAGAGCTCGCCAAACGCCTATGCAGTGACGAGTCCAAGCTTTCGGTGCGCTTGTGCCGTCAGAGACAGCCCTACCTGCCGGCAGTGAGGGGCGATCGTGTCCCTGCAGCTGTCATACTAGACATGATGTCTGACGCCATCAGCCATAATCTGCGGAGGCGATTAGACGTTGACTTCTACATGTGAGTCTGAGTCCCAATATGGCACATACTTGGCTAATCCGCTCCCAGCCTCTGTCTCGGCGTTCTATTACGTCTCCTTTCGCACCTCAGTCGAACCAAGACGCGCATCACATACCATTGGTCGGAGTTGTGGCGGACCCTGCTCTCCTTCGTCCGCTTCCTCACCACCTACGAAAGCGACATCAAGTCCAACTACAAATCAAACGGAATGATCAACATACTGGTCAATCTGCTGGCCTTTGCACTGTCTAGCGGAGAGAACTTCTTGCCCGACCCTGCATCGTATGACGACTTGTTCTACAAGCTCGTGGAAAGCGGCGACACACTGATCAAGTTCCGGGACACATTTGGGTTATCAGGCCAATCAGACTCCATGCAGACGCTCATCAATGTGTCTTCGCATTACCAGTCCCTGCTGGAGAGCAATGGAAAGGCGCGGTCCAAGCATCTCAGCCCGCAAGAAGTCAGCGCCGTCATCAAACAGGGGTACGAGACGTTACCAATCGATGCGAGCGAGGGTTTGGATCGTTGGGAAAAGTTCCGGGAGGCGGACTTCAAGTCTCTGCTGAAGAAGATTGCTAGAGCGGCGGTAGAAGATGCCAAAGCACTGAATGACGATAATTGAGGCTGGAGATGGCACCATTGCAGTTCTCGAAGCGACCATCGTCGTGGCTGCCCGCGCGTTCAAATACCTACTACGAATCAACAAACAACGTTGCGAAACAATTCACTTCATCAAGTCGGGTAGCTCAGCTGTATTGGGGTGGATCAACATGAGGGGTCATACATCCAGTGGTTGTTGAGCGATCCAGGGTCGCGATCCACAACACGCACCATACACATGAGTGATGTCGACTGTCGATGAGAACATGATTGTGTGTATCGTGAGGGGTCTGATAGCGACTCGGTCTGGTGCTCTTCGACGTGTAATGGCGGTACGCATTGGCCAGAAGCCGACTTCATACAATTCCTTCTCTCCTCGAACCTTTTGCATTTCGATCTCTCAACTGCCTGATCTCTCTTCATCTACTTTGCAGTTCATTTCGATGGACTGAGTGTCTCTTTCCTTTTCATCTATCGCTTCATTGACCGCCGTGCATCGCAATGGCTACAACATCGCGATGCGACGACGGCGTCCCATCGCGGCATGGTAGCAAGGTACGCAAACTCACTCATCGCACCGAAGCATCCATTGACACTGCATCAGGACACTATCGTCCCCGCTGATAAGTCGAGCTCAAAAGCCGCATGGAGACGCTCACTGTCCGCCACTGTCAATCATGAAGACCATCCGGCACTTCAACCATGCCATGCCTACAGTACCCCCAATGCGGATAGCTACACCAGCCAGGACCGTTCCTTCGCATCTTCATCTTCTACATTGTCATCGGCACCCCCCTCGCCTCCCACATCAAAGTCATTTTCCAGACCCAGCGTCCCTCAGCAAGCACACACAACACCCAACGGCTACCGTCTTGGGCCTGATGGTAATGAAGGATGGAATTCCTCCTCGTCGAGTGTGCATACTGTACGGTCGCCCAGACAAAGCAGTTCTGGAGCGTCTTCTCCGAGGACGAAGCATACTATCTATGGAGGAGTTGGGGATGGGGTGCTAGTTGTGCCTGCGGTGAATGAGAAGCCGGTTAAGAATGTTGTGGTTGAGTTTATGGGGTTGAAGTTGTGTCGGGTCTGCGATGCTCTGCCTTACTGTGAGTAGCTTTGCTTTAGTGATGGTTGAACTAAGAAGAGACGCGAGAACCGAGTCTCTCCATCACACCCCACGGATCCCTTGCTAACGCAAACACAGTACTCAGCACCCGCAACATGGTCGACCGCATCCAAGCCATCATCGAAGACGACTTCAAGCACGCGCCCGAATCCACCCTCTACGACCTCCACTCCATCTCAGCCGGACCACACCACCACACGTACACCGACCGCGACCGCGCCCTCATGGCCATCCTCTGCTCCCTCCGCACCCTCCCTTTTGCCCGACAGGCACAAAACAACTGGTACCCGCAAGGCCTCCCCATCAGCAAAGACAACAACCTCGTCCTCTACAACCACACCGTCGGCCTCGGCGTAAAGCAAACCGCCATCTCCCTCGACAGCTTCGTCGACTTGGCACAATCCTGGCTCTACGTCCGCAACCCAGCGAGCTTGTCTGGCGTCGATCCTTCTGCGAAGAATTCCTGGAAGGGAATTGCGAACACGCTTTCCAACGCCGGCGTCGATATCCGCAAAATCGACCTCCAGCTCTGGGAGGCGCTGACGTATAGATTCGAAGGCGATGACCTCACAGCCGCCATCGACGATGTCATCGAGTGGTCCAAAGACGGTACCCTGGATAGCCGCCACGCCGCCTGGCGCGACCACGCCATCTCAAACGCGAAAAACATACCTGAATCTCTCTCCTCCGACGGCATGGCCCCTACCTCCACCCGTCCCCATTCCACCGGCCTCTACACCAAACGCTTCTCCCACAAACACCCGCTGGGTCGCCCCCGCTCCCTCATCTCCGACGACGAAAAAGCGGAATTACGGCGTGATCGCGCTGCCCGGCTTACTGCTGAGGCAGCAGCCAAGAAAATAGAAGATCAACGTAAAGAGAAGAGGGAGAAGAGCAAGGGGTGTTTTTATAAGGTGAGGAGGGGGTGGAGGAAGAGGAAGAGTATGGTTTGGTTTGTGTGCTTTATTGTGGTTATATTGAGTGGGATTATGGGGGGGCTGGTTTGGGCTATGGCGAGTGGGAAATTGGATTTTACGCCTGGGGGGGAGGGTGTGTGAGGGGAAGAGAGAGGGGGTGGTGGTGGTGGTGGTGGTGGTGATGGAGGAGTACGGTGTTAACGGTTGGAAACTAACGGGATCACTATAGCGAGTGTCATGCCTTATATGGGTTCAATGGCGTTGTAGGCGTTGAGGATAGGTGGTTAGGCGTCTGGAGTTGGTGGTGTCAGTCGTGGAGGATGGTAGACTAGGTCATCACTCTACTTTGGGATTCATTTGGACTCGAGCATGTAGTATCAGCAACTTGCTTCGAGAGATACTCTTATACTAGAGTTCCCTCTTCGCATACAGATGTGAAAGGCAACGGTATTTGCGTTTCATCGCATTCCAAGACTGTTGAATGAAACGAATGTTAATTCTTCTCTGGCTATGACCATTAACGGACGACATCATCACATTCCTATGCACACACATACACTCACCCATACTTCCCTCTATCTTCACCCCTACACCCTACTCCCTCACCCCTTATTCCCATACCACCATCTACGACCATCCTCCTAAATCCCAAATCCTCGCCAACCAACTACCCAACTACCCAACAACCTCTACCCCAGCACCATGCCACCACACCAACCATGCATATACTACGTACACCTCATCTCCGTGATTCCGTAGTCCCGCACTTCCGTGCTTTCCGCTCCGCTCCTCACTCCGACTCCGCTCCCTGCGCTCTTAGTCCGCACACGCTATTATAATCATACACAGACCAGGTTGGTCTAGAACACGTTCGCGTGGTTGAGGACTACGTGGTTGAGGGATGGCACGGGTGGGTGGTAGGGTGGTAGAGTTTGTACCTGAAGATCGTTATTTCGCTTGGTGGTGGGAGTAGTGGGACTACTGGGACTATCGGAATCGATAGGATGGGATGGGATGTGGTTCTGGACTCAGGAGGGGCTGGTGAGGTGGTAGTGGGTTGGTTGGTTAGTCACTGTAGAGGTGTGATTGGTTAGGGAGGATGGGGAATTGCGAACCTTGGAAGTGTTTTCTGTGTAGTTGGAATCATCAGAAACCCTAACGCGCAAGTGAGGACTCGATAGCTAAGGAATAAATGTACACCAGCTTGCAAGAACATACATCGCGACACCACTCGCAGAAAAGAAGAGATCGCGAAAGTTCCGAGATCAACCATCAATACCAGCAATTTCCACAACACCACCCTCATCCTCCAAACACTCCCATCCCATGCCCATCCAGGAGAAAATAAAAAAACGGTTCACTAGCGGTTCCCACGCTATTCTTAGCCTCAAAAGCAAATCCCGTATCTGCATCACGCAGACCACGCGGTTCGCGTTCCAGAACACGGCACTAGTGGTTATCCCTGCAACATTTGAAAGCCGCATCGCGGGAGTGCTAACGAAACGCGATGAAAAATGTACGTTGCTGACTGCATCAACCAGATGCGAACACTAGCAAAACTAGTCAAATGTGCAATTTGCCGTGTTTGCGCTTGCGCTTGTGAAGGTACGATGACGACGTGTATGCGGCTGGGTTCTTCGCTGTGCGTTCGTTCGTGCAGGCGGCGCATGAGCAAGGGGAGGCTTGAGCGCCACCATCGCCGACCGGGTGCTGAACTCGGTAGTGTACTGCAGGTACGAGATGAGAAAAGAAAAACTCATTCTACCGGGCTTGCATGTCTTGCAAGCTCTGAGACGAGGACCGAAAAGACTAGGAACATGGGAGCACTTGAGGCTGGATTGCGCTAGAGTTGTAGAGACACGAACGCGATACGAACAATAACCCGTATGTTTCTACCCAAGTATCGATTGTGGATATTGAAGCCGCGTCGGGTTTACTGCTGGTTTAGACATGAGAATATGTCGTGTTACACGAATCGTCTGGATATATGCCCGAAACCCTCGCTGCAGGCTGCGAATATCCTCCGACGCGTCTGACAGCTGTCACAATTCGCGACTCTGACTCTCGCGAAAATAAGTCCCACTGTGGCTTATTTTGAGAGATATCCCATGGGTGGGGTGTCGCAAACACACCACACAGATGCTGGATAGAGTGGGGTGGGGGTGTTCAGAACATGAAACTGAAACGAAAAGAACACACGACGATGTTTGAAAATACCCTTGCACTTGCTTCTGTTACAACCGGGGCTGTCCCCAGAGTATCACGTGCAGCCTGTCCCTCCCTCTCTACCTCACCTAACTCCACCATTCCATTCCCAGTCCATACTACCAGGCCAAGCCGGCACAACTTCGTATCCTGAATCTTCCGTCTAACATCTCGGCGGTTCTCTTCCTCCCGCCAGCCACATTATCCCAGCCCGATTCCGAGCAGACATCGAGAGGAGAATCCGGATCAGACATCCTGTTACGGATTACGGAAGTAGCCATGGCTAAATTGCGTGGCCCACTTTGAGTGTAGGCTACGGCAATTGTAAATTGAAAGCGTGGCTGGGTAGGTCCCGGTAGATGAGGCGGTGATGTCATGGTTAGCTGCACATGCACACGGATATGCAAGTCAGGACCGTTGCAGTAGCAGAAGACGGAGGCGGAGGCAAAAACGAAGCACATAAGTCGGGAATGGGCGTTTTGGCTGTTGATGTAATGTACGTTTATTTCGGGATCTTGGACGTTTTGCTCGTTGTGATTGCTTGCTTTTGCTTTCCGAGACCCTGGCAACTGGTTGTGTGTGTCGCGTAGACTTGCGATGTTCGGGCCCCTTGTCATGTGCGGTCGGTGGCTGTGGGCTGTCCCGCACGCACCGCCGTTCGATGTTCGATCGGCAGCCGATCCTGTCACATGGCCGAGGAGTGATGATCGCGAGGGGGGATTCGGATAAGACTTGCACTTGGTTGGGAGGGTCATGTCAAGTAAAGTCAAGTCGAAAAGAGTGTGATGTGCAGTTGTTTGATATAGTGATGTGCAAGTTAGAAACGTAGGTAATGTAGTGTCGGTCCACTCTTATTGGTAGAGCAGAGTAGTAGTATGTAGATTTGATAATGGTAGTTAAAGTAATAGTAAATGCAATGTAATGCGATGCTAGCGATTGTCTCGTCCAGGACAAACGGGATATGCAAATGTGGTATCATGGAAAGTGACAAATAAAACACCGAGAAATGCCATGGGAATGTAACGCCGCATCCGTTGTCTTCGTCCCACTCTGTACAGTTCGTAATCATGCGCGCCGTCAACCCATCAACTGCTGTCCTCGCTGATCGTCGCATCGCTCGCCGACGATACTGACGATTTGTTGTCGGAGGGCAGGGGACCGAGTGTCCAGCGCCAGTCTCGCGTCCGCTTCCGTCGTCCAGCGACGGGAGTTTCGGGAGCTGAGTCGCTGTCGTCGTCTGAAGATGACGAGTCGCGCTTCTCGCCTGTGCGGGGCGACTTTGGTCTTGGTGAGCTCTCTGCGGAGGACGATGTGCTGATGAGGGAGAGCTGGAGGGGCGATATGCTGGTTTCTGAGGGGTTCTTCAGAGCCTTGAGACTTAGTGATGGCTGTGATGTCGAGGCGTCAGAGTCGGTGGTGGATGCGGTGGACGCGAGAGAGGAGAGGGTTGAGACGGAAGACTCAATGTCGGAATGTGCGAGGGTGTATCTGGTGGTGGTGATCTCCTCTTCCAGTGGTGTGCGGAAGGAGACGCGCTTCTCGGCGGGGAACATGGGCCGGCTGGAGCCCATCTTGCGTGGTATTATCGAGCGCGCGGGGCTGTTGGAGAGGATGGAGGCGAGGTTGTGGGGTTGCTTGTAGGGTATTGAGAGGGTGGCCGAGTCGTTGGAGGCCGATGTGAGGGTGGAGGAGAGGGTAGACGCTGAACTTGGCGTCGATGCGCTGGTAGAGCCGCTGGTGGCGGGCACGTCGCTCTCGATGGAGAGCTGGGGTCTTGAGGGGCGTTGTAGTGTTGGGGCAGTCGCCGGGCGCTCATAGGCGTTGGAGAAGGTGTTGCGGACGGTGGGCGAGACGGCACTGAGGGTTTCAAGACGGAGACTGGCACCTTTGCCCAGGATGCGCGGCTGCTCAGTGTTGATGGAGAGTTTGGGCCGGGGCGGGGCCTGGCGCGGGGGTATTATAGGCAGCGAGGTGGCCATGGAGGAAGTCATTGAGGTCATACCGGACATGGCAGATGATGCTGGGTGCGAGGGCTGGAGGGTGGACAGCATCATGTGGGGGGTGTCCACGGGTATGAGGCTGGTGCCGGAAGTGTGCAGATGATATTGCGAATACTTGGGGACAGGCGAGTGCTAGAGGGGCACATCGCTATTAAACACTGCCATGTCGGCTGCGGATCCACCAGGACGGTCTTAACACGAAGCGCCTGGCTGGGGCTGCTCCCAAAATACCCAGCAGCCACTAGGCTTGTCCAAAGATAGATGCAGCGTGGCAAACATAATTGGGCTACCCGCGCCCGGCGCTTGGCGTTGACGGGCGGCGTTTCGCACCTGGCCACACACGTCGCGCCTTCACGCGCGCTTCATCACCCGCTGCACCACCACCTGCACCTCCACACGACACGCACGCCGCTGAAACTGCTGCACAACACCGGCGCTTCTCGTTGCTCCATGAAGAAACTGAAACGCCAGACCGGCTCCGTCATCGTCCACTTTGTTCGTAAGCACCAGGCACAGCCTTCACGCCTTGGTCGCCCTATTCGGCCTCACCTACTAACCTTCCCTCGTATCCACAGGACTACGTACGTACTTCTTACCGCGTGCGGCCGAGTTTACGTATTTGAGTGCGCAGAAGATAACGTCTACCGTGCCCCTCCCCACAGGACTGCTTCTACGCCAGCGTATTTGAACATGAAAACCCAGCATTACGACGCTTGCCACTGGCCGTGCAGCAAAAACAGATAGTCGTCACATGCAACTATGAGGCCCGCCGACGCGTACGATCCCTTGACTACCGCCGTGCCCGTGTCATCGGTCCAGTCTGACTCTCCCAGGGCTTGCACAAGCTGCAGCTGATCCACGAAGCGAAGAAGGTCTGCCCAGATGTAGTCATCGTCCTGGGCGAAGATCTTACCCGCTTCCGGAATGCTTCCAAAGAACTCTATGCTTTCTTGCGATCGTTTTCCTGGAACTCCCGTTGTGTACGACTAGGCTTTGATGAGGTTTGTCTTTCCTGGTCGCCTTTCCACTCTCGACCCTCGTGTCTCAGCACCGCCACCTTTGCAATCTCATTTTAGTCCCAACGTTTTCTGTTCCCTCACCGTATCGTTCATGCGAGTCATGCTAAGGCGGGCTAGGTGTTTTTAGATGTCACCGACATGATCGACTACAATGTCAGCATTCTCAACTCTAATGACCTCAGCAACGCCTTCTTTTGTCTCGACAGGAACGATCCCACTGTGGGGTTTCCTTACGATGCGACGCGGCTGAGTGGTCATCTATACCCCAAAACGGCCTCTGAACACTTAGGTAAGCTGTACACGGCGCATACGGTGTGGCGTAGCAAAAACATCTTCTTGGAATGGACCGCGAACGGCAAGGCTGACAGCCCTTGCTGAATCCTTGCGGCTACTGAGACCAGCAACCGTGCCTATGGGACTGCCACCAACAGTCTGTGATTCGATCATGCAGGTGCCCACCGTATGCGCCATAGATGCTGTACATAGCCGAACGTTGGAACTGATCGATTGTAGGCACCACGCCCGATCTGCTGCACCTCCGATTGGCTCTGGGAAGCCATTTAGCACATCACATACGAACCAGACTTGAGGCAGAGAAAGGCTACACGGCCACGGTTGGCATCTCTACCAATAAGCTTCTGGCAAAGCTTGTTGGCAACACATATAAGCCCAATGCTCAGACTACATTAGTCCCGCCTTATACGACTGATGAACACGATGAGACCATCGACAACGTGACTGCCTTCATCGATGATTACGAAGTCGGCAAGATTCCCGGCATAGGGTTCAAGATCGCACAAAAGCTCCGTACCCACCTTCTGCAGCGACCGGCTGAATTTGATGCTGGACTGGTGTATGGTGGGACTAAAGAAACTGTGCTTGTCCGCGATGTAAGAACGCATCCCGGAATCGGTCCGGAGACGTTGGAGCGGATACTTGGTGGTCCGGGCGTACCACATGGCACCGGGACCAAAGTGTGGGGTCTACTGAACGGCTGTGACGACACAGAAGTTGGCCAAGCACGCGAAATACCGCGTCAGATCAGTATAGAAGACAGCTACATGCGCCTAGACACACTTGAAGCCGTGACCAAAGAGCTTCGCATGCTAGCGAAAAGACTGCTCGAGCGAATGCACACCGATCTCCTAGAAGAAGATGACGATGCACACGACCTATCCACGGCTCCAACTCCCGCCACCACTTCAAAGCCTATGAAGCGCTGGCTCGCTCACCCGAAAACACTCCGACTATCAACCCGTCCACGGGCGCCCCAAAACCCAGATGGCACCCGCAATCGGTCCTTTGCACGCATATCCAAATCCGGACCCATGCCAACGTTTGTCTTCAGCCTAAAAGACTACAATAATAATACTACTATGGATGCCGTGGTCGAGAAGCTGCTTCACGAGACGTTGCTACCGCTGTTTCGCAAGCTGCATCCGGAGAAGAAGGGATGGAATCTCAGTCTTGTTAATGTTGCGGCGACGAATATGGCGGATGCGGCGCGGGAGAGGGGTGGCGTGGGGAGGGATATTGGGAAGATGTTTAGGAGGCAGGATGAGGTGTTGAGGCAATGGAGGGTGGATGAGGAGGAGGTGGTGGGTGGGGATGGGGTGGTGAGGGTTGAAGAATCGCCAGAGTCAGATGAAGCGCCCTGGTTGCAGGAAGCAAGGCGGCAACGACGGGAATATATGATGGATGAGGAACCATTCATACCTGAAGAAGACTGGGTGAGTGAAGAGCAGGTTCGGGTTGAAGAATCGCCATCGCCAGACGAAGCGCCCTGGTTGCTAGCCGCGAGGCGCCAACGACAGGAATACATGAGGGACGAAGAACCATCATTCCTCGAAGAAGATTTCGCAAGTAAACCACAACCTCAAATCGCAGAATCCCCATCACCAGACGAACCGCCCTGGTTACAATCAGCGCGCCAGCAACGCCTAGAATACATGATGGACGAGGCTTGGCCGACAGGTGAGATTATACATAGACACGGTTCTGAGGATCTGCCCACCTCATCACAGAAGATTGGATCTCCTGTGGAGGAGGAGGATGTCTGGGAAGAGGATGAGGAAGGTATGACAGATGGTGATTCTTTTCGCTGCGAGGAGTGTGGTGCTGTTATGCCGAGTTTTGCTATGGGCGCGCATTGGAGGTGGCATGGTATGATGGATTAGGCTGGTGGTGTAGTTATCTTGACTCCAAATTATACGATCAGACTACCATTACCATGATCTCGCTTCTCTTCAGTGTCCAAGCCTTCCAAATGGCTGTTGTGTAGGCGTAGCGGGGCGGGCGGGGGAGGCTGCGGGGTGGACATCCTTCGCAGCTTCATGGCTTTTGCCTGTCGAAACTTGGACTTTTGATTGATGGCCTCTGTCACTCTATCTCAGATAATATAATCCGACTACTATGGCTTGATGTTACTTGCGAGTGGCTGTTGTGTAGGAGTAGCTTCCTGAAGAGGAAATGCCCCGCTAGGATCTCGGACGCGGGTTCCTCGGCAGTCCGAAGCCGTTGCACCAGTGGCTGCGACATGTGATTGACGTACATGGCAAGCCCTCTTGCAAATGCTTAACCAGAGCGCCAACCCGCGACCCAAACTCCACATCCCTACTATCATGTCTTTGGCGTAGACTTGATTGATACCCTACACACAGTCGCCCACCCGCGCACCCTTCCCACGATGCCCGGCTCATCGCGCTTGCCCGTCAGTCTCCGCGACACTTTCAATGCGCGGAAGAGCTCCGCTAATGGCCAGCTCGTCGCCTTGAACATCGACGTGTATGCGCCCCTCCCTTCCGATAACGATAAGTGATAGAGCGGAATACTGACATGAGATATCTAGCCTGCGCAATATCATCTTTGTCCTTTTCCTCCTCCGCTGGACACGCATCACCTTCTACCAACTCAAAGGACGCGGCATCTTCGGCTCCATCAGCGATGCCTACATCAGCATTCGCCGCTACCTCTACGGCGTCTTCCTGCGACTTCCCGGCGTGCGCGACAAGGTACAGGCACAGGTGTCTGATTCGCTCCTAAAACTCGAACGCAAACTTGTTCCGAGCGGTCCCGGCGTCGAGCGCATCACCAGTCTGCCCGCCGAAGGATGGAGCGAAGAGGAGGTGCGCAAGAAGTTGGGTGAACTGGCTGATATGGAACATACCCGATGGGAAGATGGAAGAGTCAGCGGTGCGGTATACCACGGTGGAGAGGAGTTGATCAGACTGCAGACGGAGGCGTTTGGCAAGTTCACTGTTGCGAACCCCATTCATCCGGATGTGTTCCCTGGTGTGAGGAAGATGGAAGCCGAGATTGTGGCTATGGTGCTTTCTCTCTTCAACGCACCAGACGATGCGGCCGGTGTTACAACGTCTGGTGGCACGGAGTCTATCCTCATGGCCTGTCTCTCCGCACGCAACAAGGCGTACGCTGAGCGTGGCGTCACTCAGCCCGAGATGATCCTGCCTGAAACCGCACACACGGCTTTCCGCAAGGCGTGCGAGTACTTCAAGATCAAGATGCACCTCGTGGCATGCAAAGCACCAAGCTACAAGGTCCACCTACCCTCCGTCTCCCGTCTCATCAACCCGAACACCGTCCTCCTCGTCGGCTCCGCGCCCAACTTCCCCCACGGCATCATCGACGACATCTCCGGCCTCAGTAAACTCGCAGTCAAGAAGAAGATTCCCCTCCACGTCGACTGCTGTCTAGGTTCCTTCATCATCCCCATGCTCCCCAAAGCGGGTTTCGAATTCGAGCCCTTCGACTTCCGTCTGCCAGGTGTAACCAGCATCTCCTGCGACACCCACAAGTACGGCTTCGCCCCGAAAGGAAACTCCACAGTCCTCTACCGCTCCGACGTATACCGCAAGTACCAATACTTCATCTCGCCGGACTGGTCCGGCGGCGTCTACGCATCCCCATCCATCGCTGGCTCACGCCCCGGTGCCCTAATCGCAGGCTGCTGGGCCAGTCTCGTCAAGCAAGGCGCAAACGGCTACCTCGACGCCTGCCACAAAATCGTCGGCGGCATGAAGAAGATCGAAACCGCCATCCGCGAGAAACCTGAACTCGCGTCTGATCTCAAGATCATCGGTCGGCCCATGGTTTCTGTCGTATCTTTCCTGTCCAACACCCTCGATATCTACGACATCGCTGATGGCATGTCGGGTAAAGGATGGCACTTGAATGCGCTCCAGAACCCGCCTGCTATTCACATTGCTGTCACGCTGCCGATTGTTGCGGTCGTGGATAAGCTTATTGAGGATCTGGTTGAGGTTACCGAGGAGGTTAGGGATGCGGAGCGGAAGAGGATTGCGGAGGGTAAGGGCGCGAAGGGCGCGGTTAAGGGGGATACGGCTGCGTTGTATGGTGTTGCGGGCAGCTTGCCGAATAAGAGTGTTGTTGTGGATTTGGCGAAGGGGTTTTTGGATACTTTGTATAAGGCTTGAGGGGGGTGTTTTGATTGATGAGGCGAGAGCTGGGCTGGCGTGTTGATACCTACATACCCCATTCATTATTTGTTGTGCTTTCTTCAGGGTTGATGTTGATCATACTGTCCATTGTCGATTTCAAAATTGTACAGATCAATACATGTTCTCTTATGATACATGCTACATATTGCATTTACACCTGACAACATCGTCCACGCAGCTGAATTGGCAGACGACCTCAATTCTTCTGATCCACAGCCTCCATCCCAACCCCCATCTACATCTCCACCCTCGGCCCATTCGCCGGCGCACCCGAACTCGCATCAGGAATCCTCCCCGCCGTCTGCTCCAACGGCTCCTTCCTCCTCGGCCTCTTCAAATCCTCCTCCGTAACCCCATTCAACCCTACCTTTGTAATCCCCATAACGGGCGCATCCCCCTTCCTCACAAACTCATACAACCCCGGCAACTTATTCCCCGCCAGCCTAAACGCATCCTTGACAACCTGCTCGTGCAAATCCCCCTGAATCTCAAAGATAATCTTGCTCACCGCCACCCTCGCAGTCCAGCGGTCGAAACTGCCTTTTCCTTTGCCCATGCGCACGTCGTTGCCCGAGGTGTACACGCCGATGTTTGCCGCGATGCGCATGTAGAGACGGAATTTCATTCCTCGAAGCCGTTTGCGGATGGTTTCTTCGGCGATGCGGAGTTGTTGCGCGGATATGCGGCGGTCGTGGTCGCGCATGCGGAGACCGTAGTCGCCCCAGACGACGGTTGTGCCGCGCATGCTGCCGCCCGTGGGGACGCGGCAGCGCCCTTTTCGTGATTTGCGGGATTCGCCGGCTTTGGGGGCGAGGTAGTTGAGAGTGGGACGGGTTGTGGAGAAGAGGCGGGTGGTATTAAAGGCGGAGGGTTGGGGTTTGGAGAGGCATGTCTGTTGGAGGACTGGGGGTGCGTTAGCATAGCTGTGGAAGGTGGGAATTGGGAGTCGTACGTGTGGCCCTTGACGCAGAGAGGTTCAGTCTCCCGAATTGAGCCAGCAGGCTCTGTGATATCCTTGGTGGCGGCATGGCGTTGTGATGTTGGACCTGCACCAGGCCAATCGTTCAGTAACTTTGGTGTCGAAGTTCTGATGCCAAGACACATCTGTGGCTGCTGTGGCGCACGCGGGGGTATGGCGTCCATGCGCCTGCCTAATTGCCTAATGACCGCGCGAAGTCGCGTCGTGCACGTCAATGGCGCCTGTTGTCCATCAACCCACCCAAACCCCGTTCCCCCCCATTGTTTGGCTCAGCACTTGTCAGCGAACGCGTCACACTGTTACAATCTGATTACACGCGTTTTTCATCGTCAAGATGCCTGCCGACATTCGCAGCTTCTTTGGCGGCGGGCCCCCGAAGGCAAGCCAGGGATCGCAGAAGAAAGATGAGCCTGCAACGAAGAAGGCCGCAACTAAGAAGAAGGGTCGCACAAGTCGTGTTGTAGAGGACTCTGACGACGATGATGAGGAAGAGGCGAAGTAAGTACACAATTTCTGCTTGGTGACGTCAAACCTGACAGTTTATAGGCCAAAGAAAGCGACACCAAAGAAGCCCGCCGCAAAGAAGGTCAAGCGCGAACCGACGCCAGAACCCGCCCTCGAAGAGACCACCACATCCGACTTCTTTGCCAGCTCGAATAAGCCCAAGCGAACGGAGCCTGTGAAGAAGAAAGCGGCGGATGCACCTGCTGCGACACCGAAGAAGGCGCCCGCGAAGGCGAACGGGAAGGCCTCGAAGACAGCTTCCAACGCTAAGACAACTGGCCGTGCGAAGAAACCCGTCACTTCATATGCCGAGCGGGATGACGAGGACGAGTTCCCGGACGATGATCTGGAGGACGCGGACGATATTTTCGAGGCCAACATTAAGGGCAAGGGCAAAGACGACTACAAAGAAGCTTCAGAGAGCGATGACGACGTACCTGTGAAGCTGCCACATCGCGGGACACCAAAGGCTTCAGCCAAGCAACAAAAGGCGATCAAGGAGGAAGACGACTTCAATCCAGAAGACGAAGACATCGACATGAAGGACATCGACGCAGAAGACGACTTTGTGGAGCCCGATGAGGATGAGCAAGCACTGAAGAGCAAGCCAAAGAAGACATCGACTGCAGGCAAGAAGCGAAAGTCACCCATGTCTGATGACGAAGAGGAAGAAGAGGAGAAGCCAAAGAAAGGACGACCGAAGAAGGCCACAACGACGACACCCAAATCGCCCGCGAAAAAGAAGGCCAAGAAGGAAGAGGTTGAAGATAGTGCAGACATTCAGGCCATCTACGACAGTATTCCTACCGTGCGCGCGCCCACTCCACCACCCAAAGACGACAATGCCAAGTTCAACTGGCAGGCGAATGCCGGTCGTGGAGAGGCTGCACCACTCGGAGGCGGATCCAGCGAGATGCCCTCAGGCTCAGAGACATGTCTTGCAGGCCTCACATTCGTCTTCACCGGAGTGCTGCAGAAGTGGGGTCGCACTGAAGCTCAAGAGCTGGTGAAACGGCACGGTGGAAAGGTCACTGGCGCTCCAAGCAAGAAGACCAACTATGTTGTGCTAGGCACAGATGCCGGCCCTAGCAAACTGCGGAAGATCCAGGAGATGGAAATCAAGACAATCGACGAGGATGGCTTGACGGTGCTTATTGAGAAGCTGACGGCGGCTGGCAACAAGGGCGACAGCAAGGCACAGGCCGAGCATGCTGAGAAGCAACGCAAGGAGGAGGAAAAGATCAAAAAGCAAGCTGCAGAGCTTGAGCAAGAGGAGAAGAAGCGTCAGAAAGAGCTGTCGGCAGCAGCGAAAGCTTCCGGTAGCAAGACAGCCTCTGCCGTCACAGCAGCTGCACAGAGTGCAGGCCCGGCCGTAGACTCCCGTTTATGGACTACCAAGTATGCGCCCACATCACTCAACCAGATTTGCGGCAACAAGGCGACGGTTGAGAGGATCCAGCGCTGGTTGCAGATGTTCCCAAAGAACCTCAAGACTGGCTTCAAGTTGGCTGGCAAAGACGGTAGCGGAAACTTCCGTGCCATCATGCTACATGGCCCACCGGGTATTGGCAAGACTACCGCAGCGCATCTCGTCGCCAAGCTGGAAGGCTACGACATCGTTGAGAGAAACGCCAGTGATACCCGAAGTAAGAAGCTCATCGAAGACGGTCTACGCGGCGTCCTTAGCACCAACTCACTCCATGGCTACTTTGCTGGAGACGGAAAGAAGGTTGAGGCGGCCAAGAAGAAGCTCGTTTTGATCATGGATGAAGTCGACGGCATGTCTGCGGGTGACCGTGGTGGTGTCGGTGCGCTCGCAGCCGTGTGCAAGAAGACGGAGGTTCCCATGATTCTCATCTGCAACGACAGGAAGCTGCCAAAGATGAAGCCCTTCGACTACGTTACATTCGATTTGCCTTTCCGACGGCCCACTGTCGACCAAGTACGATCACGCATCATGACCATCGCATACCGAGAAGGCTTGAAGATGCCTGCGCCAGTTGTCAATGCACTCATTGAAGGCAGCCACGCCGATATCCGCCAGGTCGTCAACATGATTTCCACAGCCAAACTCGACCAAACAGCTATGGATTTCGACAAGGGCAAGACAATGTCCAAGAGCTGGGAGAAGCATGTCATCTTGAAGCCATGGGACATCACGCAGAAGATTCTCGGTGGCGGCATGTTTGCCTCGAGCAGCAAAGCCACACTCAACGAGAAGATTGAGCTCTACTTCAACGACCACGAGTTCAGTCCGTTGATGCTGCAGGAGAACTACCTCGGCACAAACCCGATGCAGTCCCTGAACTACTCTGGCAAAGAGAAGAACCTGAAGAACCTGGAATTGGCGTCGCTGGCAGCCGACAGTATCAGCGATGGTGATCTTGTTGATCGCATGATTCACGGCTCTCAGCAGCAGTGGAGTTTGATGCCCACACACGCAGTCTTCAGCTTCGTCCGGCCTGCAAGCTATGTTGCTGGTAGCACTGCCGGGAACCAGACGCGCTTCACATCATGGCTTGGAAAGAACAGTTCTACGAACAAGCTGAGCCGGATGATCAAGGAAATCCAAGCTCACATGAGGTTGCGGTCTTCCGGCGATCGACACGAGGTTCGACAGCAATACGTCCCACTTCTCTGGACGGACCTAGTCCAGAAGCTGCAGAAAGAAGGCAAAGACGCTGTTCCACAAGTCATCGAATTGATGGACAGCTACTACCTCACCAAAGACGACTTCGACGCCATCATGGAATTAGGTGTTGGGCCTATGGACCAAGAGAAAGTCAAGATCGACTCACAAACCAAATCCACCTTTACCCGACTGTAAGTCTCCCCCTTATCTCATCATCGCCCCCGTACACCACTAACGCCCCTTTTCCCACAGCTACAACCAACAATCCCACCCCCTCCCCTTCATGAAAGCCTCCTCCGTCGCCCAACCCAAGAAACAAGCCAAAGAGAAGCCGGATCTTGAAGAAGCGATCGATGAATCTGACGACGGCGAGGTTGTGGAGGAGGTCAAGGATGAAGAGGAGGATGTTGATTTGTCAAAGGATAAATATGTTAAGCAGCCGAAGAAGAAGGCTGCGCCGAAGAAGGGGGGTAAGAAGAAGAAAGATGAGGGGGACGACGAGGATGAGGAGGAAGTCAAGCCGAAGGGGAAGGGCAAGGCGAAGGCGGCGCCTAAGGGGAAGAAGAAGTGAGGCGGGAGGTTCTGGTGAGGGGTGGAGGAGGGATGGGTGTGGGTTTGTTGTGAGGTGTGTATGATATGGTTAGGTTTAGAGGAGGTGGAATGGTTGGTAGGAGGGAGCACAGTACTTCATGTGGCATCTACAGAGCGAGTCTAGTTAGTTCCCATATTTTGAAGCAACCCAGTCAAAATGGAAGTAATATATACGTATGCTGTTGGCCATGAAGTGCTGCCCACACTGTACGGCCTATAGCTTGAGGGGCAATTGGGTGAAGATGCTATGAAATTCAAATTTGGATACATCGCCATCCCCATGGTACTACAATAGCCCATGCGATGATTTACAGGTGATAAACCACTTACGACGCCTGTAATAATCAAGACAAAAATCATGCCTCATGCCTCAACCCTGCTATCCCATACTGGCGGAAGGTGATGATTATTGGAAGTGAAAGTGGATGTGACGCTTGCTCGGCTGGGTAAAGTACCGCGCCCCGCCATTCTGCCCTGCATGGATTTGCGTGCGGTCGACGTCAACGATGCATTTGGCGCCAGTGCCAGCGCAAAGCCGATTCAAGCTTTGTCGCATTGTCTTTGCCCTTGACCCTCTTAATCGCGGCCACTGCCGGTTTTACTTTCTTTTCGCATACCCACTCTCTACCCGCTTCCACGACCGTCTGATCTTTTCGAGATTGTACAAAATACCCCGCATCACAACGCGCGATAGTTGTTTGACGTGTGCACGACGGTTATCAAGCTGATAATCGCGTGCGTCACTAGTCTTGGTATCCGGGCTTGGAAGTTGGTCGCACGCCAGCCCAGGCACATATTCCAACTTAGGGGTCTGACAGTCAGCCTGGTCCCCGCTTGCAGTTCCCCACTCTTCTGCCCATCACATCTGCGATCAGCGCTGCACTCACGCCTCAACCATGGAGAACAACCTGAGCGCCGCCCGAGCCTCCCGGCGCTACCTCGACGAGCGCCTGCGCAACGACTGGGAGTATCCTGACGTGCCTGCCATCTGGTCAGCCTCGGACGAAGAAGTCCGCGACGCTGCCGACTTTCGCGAGCGCTATTACGGCGAGTCGGAATCTGGAGACTCGGATCAAGAAGACGAAGGTGTCGGCCCGTACAGGTTCGACAACCCAGAGAGCATCGGCGATGCGGTAGCGAGCACAAGAGAGGCGCGCAGAAGGCGCCGTCGAGAGAGGCTGGAGCGCGAGATGAAAGACAACGAAGGGCTGAGGATCTGGGTCGAGCGACGAGACGTGTGGACGGGCGCAGCGAGCGTGAAGAAGTACGGCACGAACCGCCAAAGACATGCCAACCGCCCGTCTTCAGCCGCAGGCTACTCGTCCGAAGAGCACGCCGTCACACCCACCGGCTCGGAATCGCACTCCATCACCAGCGCCACGCCCGACACCTTCGACCTCGTTCCCGTCGCGCCGCGTCTCCTCGAGGACAACCCGATCCGTGCGTCCATCACCCCCAAAGCATACCGCGACATCTTCCAGAAGATCGTAGTCTCGTCGCGCACGCCCTCGGTGCCCATCAACCTCGCAGACATGACCAAGGCGCTGGTACAAGGCTGGAAGGACTCGGATGAGTGGCCTCCAAGGGTAGCTGCGGTTGACCCTCTTGCCGGTAAGAAGCGCACTATTACCGGTACTCCATCCAACGGCCATCATGGAGGTTTCATAGCCCGACACCCCCATCTGGAGAAGAGTGTAGACGGCATGAAGCGGATCCTGCATCTCAACGGGCACCACGAACATGGGCACGAACAGGACAAGGAGCATGAGCAGGGTGGGAAAGAGGGCTGAAGCATAGTCGCGGATGAGCCAGTGCTTGTCCTTCACAACGCTGATGCATAGACCATGCAGGAAATACCCTCTTCCACGCTTACCGCGGTACCAACGACGCTCTGCCTACGCCAGAGGACCGCACGAACCTGCTGCGTGCTTCACTATCCTGGCGCGCCCCTCCGATCGATGCGAACAAGGGCAATTTGTGGTCGACGGGGTAGGGGTTGTATGCACACGCGCAGTCTCTTACAAGACACGAGCATGTCAGGCGTCTAGATTGAAGCATGCCGACCTCGGCATTCGCATTCACAGCTGCGCATTACGCACGTAAACACTGCGCCGGTGGAGTTGAGTTACAACAGGCGAAGATCACTGCTGAGAAAGGGCACTCGCATATATCTCGGCGATTGATTTTGATCAGATTGATTGATAAGATAATTTTTCCATGATACCCCCACATAATCCCAGCTTGTTACTACACAATATCCACCGAGATCGCCTGACTTTGCCTGAGATGATGTACGAAAGTAGCGGGTCGTACTAAAAGTACCTTGTTTGTACGGATCTGCATGCGTATATTTCGGCCGATAGTGTAACGTCGGTCTGTCGGCCGCTGGCGCGAGGCGACTGCAGTCACTTTACGCCTTGTGCGGGGCTGGTATGCGACGCTTAGTGGACATAGCCTTGCGTAACCCTGCGTAGTCTTGACAGCAGCCACAGCCTAAAGCCATATCGCCTTGCAGCGCTTTATCTGCTCCGCTCTTTCGGACTCCTCGGTCGCCGTAGACCGCAAGTGGATACACCATGGAGGTGAGACCGTTGGGTAGGGCGGGCAGTCGGTAGCCGCTGTACTGCAGCGTGATGATCCTCATACAAGGTACAAAGTGACGGGGTGTATTCGTCCGCAAGCGCATAAGTTGTTTGCGATAGCCAGCTCTTTTCTGCCGTCGGTAATTCTTTCGCCTTGCTCTTTTTCCTCTCTCTGCTTGATAGATCGATCATTTCATCAAGACTCTTCTTCTTTTTCTTCCATACCAACCTACCTACCACATCTTCTTAACCTTGGAAGCAAGCAACCATGCCAGGCACACTCCAAACACCCCAACCCAATGCCTTCCCCCCCGGTCGCCGCGGAGTCTACCTCCTTACGCACCCCCGCTCAGCGTCCAATCTCTTCCAAACCATGATGTCCAAGCAGCCCGGCTACCAGAACTCTGGCTACAAGCTCTTCGACGGCGGCTTTGCGACGCTGATGAATCTGGAGAAAGGGCCGCTGAGCGAATGGCCTGAGGAGGAGAGAAACGGGTTGTATGAGACGTTTAAAACGGCGTTTGGAAGCTTGGAGGACGAGTTGGACGATTGCGCGAAGAATGTAAGTAGGGAAGGAAGACATGAAGTTGAGATGTGGGGTTTAAAGTTATAAGGGCAAGGCTGCGCCACAACCGCACATGCGCCCGTCGTGATCCGCCCACAAGATGACGTGCTCGGGCTGGCCCGTCCCACTCACCACTATCACAATCCCCATCTGCAACACCCAACTAACTCCCTCTAACAGAACAAACAAGCCTTCGTAAAAGAACACACAATCTTCCTTTCAGGCCCCGACCGCCTCTTCTCAACCGTCTACCCGCACGACAACCCCCCAGCCCTAACCATCCACCCACGCAATGCCTCTCCCTCCTCCTCCTCCTCCTTACCACACACAAACCCCACTTCCGTCCCCGACAGCCTCCTCCTCTCCCTCCAACCAATCTTCCAAATCCGACACCCAATCCTAATGTTCCCCTCCATGCTGCGCGCCCAAAAGGATTCGTTTCCGGATACCAAGCCACGGACGTTGTATACGTGTACCACGTATACTCTCAAGTATACGAGAGCGCTGTATGAATGGTATGCAGAGCGGGAGGCTACGTCAGGGATTGTGCCAAGGGTTATTGATGCGGATGATATTATGAATAACGCGGCTGCGGTGCGTGAGTTGTGTCTCCAGACGGGGCTGGATCCGGAGGCTGTGCTGTACGAGGTAAGTTCTGACTACATGAAGTGTATGTGAGACATCTACTGACTTCGCACCTTTACTTCTGCAGTGGGAGGAGAAGAAGATTGAGGATAATCCGCTTATGGCGAGGTTTTTGAGTACGATTAACGCGAGTAAGGGGATTAAGAAGGGGTATGAAGCGAAAGGTTTAACGATGGAGGTGGAGAGGAAGAAGTGGGTGGAAGAGTGGAATGAGGAATTTGCGGCGGATTTGGAGGATTTTGTGAGTAAGGCGATGGATGATTATGAGTTTCTTTGGGAGAGGAGAGTGAAGGGGGAGTAGATGGAGTGGATGGGTAGGGGTGATGGTATGATAGGTGGTAGTAATGGTATTTGTCTCTTCGAGTATGTCCTGCAGGCGCTGGTGTGGAAACCAAAGAAGCTCGTATATGGCTGTAATACGAAGAACATCATGGAAGCTGAACACCAGAGAACTCAGCGCAAATCTCCAGCAGCTTGTCCTGAGCCTTCTCATCCTCTGTTGCCTTATGGGGTGTGCCTTGTCGCTTGTTCGGATGGAAATAGCACCCGCTCATTTTGGCCTTCTCTTCCTCTCCCTCAGCAAGCATAACATAGCTCTCGACCGCCGCATCCACGCTCCCCGGCGCCGAACTCCCACCCATCTTCGTAGCCACCCAACCCGGATCCAACGCATTGCTCTTCACATCCGGCCATCTGCGAGCGAAAGCTTTGGCAAGCAAGACATTGTGCAGCTTGCTCGCGCAGTAGGCAGCATTCGCGCTGTATCCGCTTTCGCCACGCTTCTGCCAGAGAACATCGTCTAAACTAGGTGAACCAGATTGATGCATCTCCGAAGAGAGGAATACCAGGCGCTTGGGACGCGTGATTAGTGCGGTGAGTACATATGGCGCCACGGTGTTGACGGCTGCTAAGGCGGGAATCCCTTCGTGCGTCTTGCGGAATGGGCCTTGGTATAGGCCGGCGTTGTGGATTACGCAGTCGAAGGCTCCCAGCTTATTGACTTCATTTGCCATATTCTTGGTCTCTGAAAGGCTGGACAAGTCGCCCGTCACGACTGTGTCAGCCCCAGGACAGGCTGTCGTGGCGTCCTTTGCACGTTGAGCGTTGCGCGCATGAAGAACTGCATCGCATCAGCGCCTGGGTGACGTTCAAGACGGGCATCTTAGATGCATACCAACAGAATGTCCATTTGCGACGAGACGTTTGGCGACGGCTGATCCGAGACCGTCGGAAGAGCCTGTGATAAGAATGCGCGCCATCGTGTGGTGTGTTTCTAGGTGGTCTAGCGTTCGCAGGCTTGGACAGAATCTTGAAACCCGTGGGCGTGGGGAAGAAGCTTGAGCTTGATAGAAAGTGGCTATTGCTACGGCCGTTATGGCGTCACTACGTCATGCCACTACAGAAACGGTGGATACGACGCGCTCGCACTCACAGCTCGGAAGTTACGAACTCCCGTGCCTCTCAGAGTGGACATGGCGGGGGAGGGAGAGTTGGCCCCGGCGAAACGCACCAACCCAACCGCCCGCCCGTCTCACGCCAGGCAGCACTCCTCCATCGACACTATTGGAGCACGACAATATACCTTAATTCATCCCATGTCGGTGCGGCGCATTAGCCAGTGCTTATTTGCGATAAGCTCGTCGACTAGGTGCGCCTCGTAGCGATGTCTGTGCCAAAGAGCTCGGGTTTGACGCATCTCGGGCCAGATTGATCTCGGGTCAGGCGTGCCTCAGCGCACGAAGGCTGAGCTTTGGACGCCTTGGATGCAAGAGCATCACAACTTCAAGGTATATAAGTAACGTGTGTCGCGTCCATCGATATGTCTCAACACATCATCGCCAAACGACTCATCAGAACCATGTCTCTCGCAACAGCTCCCCAACTCAAAGTTCTTGTCAACGGTGCTGGCATTGCAGGATCAAATTTCGCCTATTGGCTCGCCAGAACAGGTCTGAATGCCTCCATCACCGTTCTAGAACGCTCGCCATTCCCTCGGCCCACCGGCCAGTCCATCGAGATCCGTGGTCCAGCCATCTCCATTGTCGAGAAGATGGGCCTCTTGCCAAGCGTTCTTGCACGCAACACCACGGAGGAGGGCACACGCCTGATCAACGCACAAAGCAAGATTATCGCCGAGTTCGGAAAAGGCGGCTTCACATCCGAGTATGAGATCCTGCGATCCGATCTATGTGGCCTATTCCTGGATGCGTCGAAGAGTATGAAGAATGTGAAATACGTGTACGGCGACTATGTCACAGCGGTACAACAAACAGACCAGTCGGTGGACGTGACCTTCGACAGTGGAGCAACAGACAAGTTCGACCTCATCGTTGGCGCAGACGGCTCAGCGTCACGAACACGCTCCCTTATCCTGGATGAAGAGACGCTCAAGGGAAGTTACAACTTCATCGGGCAATACGTCGCGTACTTCAGCATTCCCCGCCAGGAATCCGACACGAAGCACTGGTATTGGTACAACGCACCAAAAGGCCGAGGCTTGATGACGCGACCGCATCGCAACGGCAAGACGATTGGGTGTTACGTCATCATCACAACGCCAGCACATGGACACTACGATCCCCTCGTCGAAGCAGCGATGGAAGGCGGTCCCGAGAAGCAGAAGGAGATTCTCCATACATATTTAGACAATGCGGGGTGGCAAGCTGAGCGCATCCTCGCCGGCATGGACGCATGCGACGACTTCTATATGAGCCGCTCAGCGTACGTCAAGCTTCCCACTTGGACGAACAATCGTGCTGTTCTTCTTGGCGATGCAGCCCACGCCACATTCGGTGTTGGCACTACCCTCGCTGTCGAGGGCGCATACTTCCTCGCAGGCGAACTCGGCAAGATAAAGTCCACCGACGATATCCCAGCTGCGCTCAAGCGCTACGAAGAGACGTACCGCAAGGTCCAAGGTCAAGGTGCAGACTTGCCGCCTGGCTTCCCTCAGTTCGCTTTCCCTCAGACTGCCTGGGCAATAAGGCTACGCGACGCACTCGCCTGGACATTCTGCAAGACGAAAGCGTATAAGTTGTTGCCGGAGGACAAGCCGGATGATTCGAAGCTGCCGCCGTACGAATGGGTCGCTGTGTGAGGAGGGGGCTCTCACGTGTTTTCTTGCTTCACAACAACGATACCAAATGCGATCGCTCTATTATCGCCGTCCTTCTCTCTATTCTATATGCGCTGATTAGCAGACACAAATACACCACTGTAACTACTCATATACTCACAGCCTACTTCGCTGTCTCTTCCATGATTCTTTGCGATATAAAGGACTCCCTGCGCTGTCTCGATATGAGCAACGCACTCTACCACAACGCTTTGTTACTGCATCATCCTTCACTTGTTCTTTATAGCATCTCCATAGTCAGGATTCTTAGCGAATCTAGCCTCTGCTCACGATGACTCTCCCCGATCCGTTTCCTGAAACACATGCGTTGATCGCACTACTGCCAGAGACGAGCCACAGCCTAAAGATGCCTCTACTGTACCTGTCGACCCGCCAGACAGAGTGGCCCATCTACCAGTCTCTACATCGCAACATCTACCCAATATGCTTTCTCTTCGTCTTTCTTCTTCGCTACACCCGCGTTCTTATTAGTCTATACGGCACCTATAGATACCGGCCTACACCCATACCGCTCAACCCCACGTACCACATCAACGATGTCACAGTCATCATACCCACCACAGACCTCATGTCCGAAACACTGCATCATGTTGTCCGCTCCATACTCAACCAACGCGTACCAAAGCTCATCATCGCAACCGCCGGCACCCAAGCCGCAGAACAGTTTCGCTCTTTCCGAGCTTTATTCCCAGAGAGCAAGGTCGTAGTAGCTCATCGCGTCAAGGCCTCCCGCCGGGAACAAACAGCACAAGCACTCAAGCAAGTCGAAACGCGGCTCGTCATTCTCCAAGACGATCACACATACTGGCCCCAATCCGCGCGCTTCATCGCTTCCGTGATCGCACCCTTCGAAGACACCAAAGTCGGTGCTGTGAGCGCCGACCTGCAAGCCCGGCACCGCGGACACCCCTTCTCCTGGCCCGGATTCTGGAACTTCATGGGCATGACCTACCTGATGCGCCGTTCCTACGAGTACCGCGGCACCTACGGCATCGACCGCGGCCTATCAACGTTACCAGGCCGTTTCGGCGTCTTCCGCACGACTATCTATGCATCGCCCGAGTTCCTCAACGGATACCTAAATTCGTACATGCCCTTCAAAACCGAGCCACTAAACTCCGACGACGACAAATTCCACACCCGCTGGCTGATTGAACATGACTGTAAAATGGGTCTGCAGGCTGGTCCCGATAGCGTCATGACGACGGAACTGGGCGAGTGGCCCAAGTTCATGAGTCAAGTGCTTCGCTGGACTCGAACAACGTGGCGCAACAACCCGGCGCAGTTGATGGGTAGGCTGACGTGGATGCGTCATCCCTTCATGTCGTGGAGTCTGCTCATGTGGTTTTTCCGTCAGTCGCTCACACAGGAAACGTGTATGTACATGACTCTTCGGGGTTCCCTGAAGCAGTACGGAAAGTCTGATTACTTCCCTGTCACCGCATCTGCGCTCACGCTCTGGATCTTGTCGTTCAAGTTTGTCAAGATCCTCGAACACTTCCGCAAGCATCCGCGCGATGTTGTGTATTTCCCCGCGTATCTTTTGTTTGGCCATTTGCATGCGTTTGTTAAGATTTACGCGGGGCTTACTTGTATGAATGCTTCTTGGACTACGGCGGAGGAGGTGAATGGTAATCTGGGGAAGGTAAAGACAGAGAAGGAGAGAAGTATCGCATCCCCCAAAACCCCAGTAAAGACTGAGGACGTGGTAGCGGAAGACAACAGCCAGGAACCTGCTTCGAAGCGGATGGCTTTGGATGTACCTCCAGCTGTCGAAGATCGGCCAAAGCGACCGGCCATGTTTGTGCGCAGGTCGCGTTATTATTCTCAAGCGCCAGGCGTAGGCGGATGGTTGGGTTGATTGCTATCGAATATTTGTCACTTCTTCACTGTCCCTCTGCGAGCACAGAAAGTGTAGCTAGCATACTACGAGCTAGATCAATAACTTTAAATCGGTGCTGCTCATGACACTTCATTGCAGTGGAGAAGGTTTCGTCAAGTTCCACACTTGCGCTCAGGCTTGTGGGAATAGACTTGTCGGCTAAATCCGTGCTCAGTCTCTTCGGCGCAAGGGAATCGTGGGGTACTGGTCCTCTGCATGTCTGATACAAGATGTATATAGTAGCCTCGATCGGAAGAAACGGAACAATGCAGATCCCGCAAATCACCATGCGATACCGATGAGATTTGCGCTGATTGCAGATTGAACGATACGATGAACAGCCTGTTTGTGCCCCACATGTCAACCGCATTGTATACTTCAGCAAGGTGACCTCCGCTATTGTCTTCGTTCCATCATCATTGAAAGCATCATGTATTTCGCATTGTCGCATCTTGCAGTCCTTGGGGCCATATCCCATACCCTTTCGGCGGTCTCCCTGGAGATCCGCCAAGCGCAGCAGAAAGTCACCATCGACCTGACGAAGAGATATCAGACGATCGACGGCTTTGGATTTTCAGGCGCCTTCCAGCGCGCAAACCTCATCGTCAATCTCCAGCAGCCCAAACAGCGCGAGGTTCTTGATCTACTCTTTAACACGACCACCGGCGCTGGCTTCTCAATCGTGCGCAACGGCATTGGCTCGACACCTAATAGCAACAGCGATTTCATGAACACGATCCTTCCTAAATGCCCAAGTACACCAGCTGAAGTCACTACGAACTACAGCGGGTACGTCTGGGATGCTAAGGATAGCGGACAGTTGTTTCTCAGCCAGAGAGCACAAGAGTATGGCGTCAACACCTTCTATGCGAATGCATGGAGCGCGCCTGGATGCATGAAGACAAACAACCAGGACACCAACGGCGGCCAGCTCTGTGGTGTACGTGCATCCCCGAAGTTCCCTCATCGCGTCCGCTAACCTGCCCCAGGTCTCTGGTACCAATTGCCGCTCTGGAGATTGGAAACAAGCCTACGCGAACTACCTCGTCGCATACATCAACTTCTACGCATCAGCCGGCGTCAAAGTCACACACCTCGGCTTCCTCAACGAGCCCGACTTATCCACCTCGTACGCCTCAATGCAATCATCCGGCACCCAAGCCGCCGAGTTCATCAAAGTCCTTCGTCCCACACTCGACCGTGCGAATCTGACTTCCGTCGGCATAAACTGCTGCGAAGCGACAGGCTGGAACGTCGCAACCCAACACGCGCAGCAAATCGCATCTGCCGGCGCCGAAAGCCTCGTCTACGCCATCACCTCGCACGAATATACTTCGCGCATCAGCGGCACCATGCGCACTGCCGCTCGCGTCTGGCAAACCGAGTACTCAGACCTAAGCGGCGGTTGGAGCACGGCCTGGTATTCCAACGGCGGTGCCGGCGATGGCTTCACCTGGGCCAACACCGTCTTTAACGGTGTCGTAAACTCCAATCTGTCCGCGTACATCTTCTGGGAAGGCGTCCAGGACCGCGCTACGAATGATGATAACAACGAGAAGCTTATCTTGGTTGATGGCCAGAACTACCATGTTAGCAAGCGGCTTTGGGCTTTCGCGCAGTTTCGCGTCGTTAGGACGGGTGCTGTGAGGGTGGGGGCGAGTGGTGGGGCGAATGTCAAGGCTGGTGCTTTTGTTAATAAGGATGGGAGTGTTGCGGTTGTGGTTATTAATTCTGCGGCGGGTGCGCAGAGTGTGAGTGTTGCGCTGGCTGGGTATCCGGATGTGAGGGCGTGGTATACGGATAATACTCACGACATGAGCGCCGTGATGGTGGCGGTGGGGAGTGATGGGACTGCGAGCGCGAGTGTGCCAGGTAGAGCGATGATCAGTTTTCTGTTCAAGAAGGCTGCGAATGCGACGATGTCGTAAGTTGGGAGTGGATGTGGAGAATGGCCTGGCGGTTCGCGGGGTGGGCGCGCTAGGCGCTGAAGCCCCACCCGTGGACCGCGTGAAGGCGCCACTCCCGCGTGACATGAGCTGAGGTCAAATCTTCAATCTCGAACAAACACTGCGTTATCCTTCGCCTCCCATCACGTACCATGTGCACTCGTAATCGTCCCGTAATGTTCTTGAGGCCCCTTCAATACGAGCCGACACGCTCACAGCGCGCTGATTGAAGCCAAAGCGCCTTCTCGACCCCGCTCACAGCTCGGTCCTTTCTCCCCAAGAAATCGCGTCACGCGTTATTGTATCGTGTTCGCACTGCAACATGGCTATCCCACAATGCGGCATCGGATTATGTGAACGACTTCGAGCAGTCACCGCCATAACAGCCAAGGCTCGGTCCGCAAGAAGCCTGAATTCTCCGGTGGTAATCCGCAATGGGGAAAGGGGCCGATAGCTAATATTGAAAAGTGGACACTATCCACGATCTCCATGCTGGTGTTTCTATTTCCTGTCCACACACAGGGCACATTGGGCAACCCGACCGTGCTATACGAAGTGTGCATGAACATCGACATGTCCCGAAAGCTTCCAGATAACGCTACGGGCTTGGTCTTCGTACAGATATAATGGTCATCATGGCTGCGATGCCACACACGCATCCCCCTCACGCTCGCTTTTGACAATGGGAAAGATCTCTTGCGCTATCGCGGCCCTTGTTCTGGGTGCGCAAGTTGCCGTTTCAACGTCAATCCATCCTCGACTCCAACCGAATGCGATTGTACAACGAGCTGCAAACGACACGCCTGTGGCAGGCGGCATCATGCCCGGTGCCTACATTGTCGAGTTCGCGGACGACAATGAGACACCGGAGTCATTCTACGCGTCTCTTGCGGCCAGCGGCGTACAGGTTGAACCTCGCATGGACCTGAGCTTCCGTTTCTTCAAGGGTGTCTCGTTCCAAGTCAAGAGGTCGAGCTCGAACTCGACTGGTGGGGACTTCTTGCGTCAGATGAAGGCACAACCCCAGGTCGAGAACATATGGCCGACGCGCATCACCACACGTTCGGGTGAGGAAAGTGTTGCAGCACCTTCTCAGCAGAAGCACACCAAGCGGCAAACCACCTCCGAGCGTACCTTCTCTCCTCATGTCATGACCCAGGTCGACAAGCTGCACGCAGAGGGGGTGACCGGCAAAGGCTTCCGCGTCGCTATCGTTGACAGCGGCCTCGACTACACCCACCCAGCACTCGGTGGATGCTTTGGACCGGGCTGTCTGGTAGAAGTGGGGTACGACTTCGTCGGCGATAACTACATACCAGGCAAGACACTCCCTGAGCCCGATGACGACCCCATGGATAATTGCGGTGGACATGGTACCCACGTTGCAGGCACCATTGCCGCTCAGCTCAAAGGCAACAAGTATGGCTTCACAGGCTCTGCTCCAGGAGCAAAGCTAGGCGCATACAGGATGTGGGGCTGCACATCGACATCCACGAACGAGATCGAGCTGATGGCATTTGCTCGGGCTGTCGAGGACGGCGCAGACATCATCTCGTACTCCAACGGCGATGAGTCGGGCTGGGCGCAGGATGTACGTGCTGTCATCATCTCCCGTATTGTCGACTCCGGTATTCCTGTTGTGATATCTGAAGGCAACGGCGGAGGCCAGGGCATGTTTTACGCTTCTACACCGGCAACGGGGTACAGCGTCATGGGTACGGGAGCAGTGTCCAATACGAAATTCCCCACGTTCCTCGAGCGAGGCTCCTACACGACTGGTGCCAATCCTACCAGCAACGGCACGACCGACTTCGGCTTCTTAATGGGTGTACCCGAGTTCGCTGCCGACACGACACTCCAGCTGTGGTCTGCTGCCGATGTGGATGATGCTTGCAAGCCGTTGCCCGATGATACGCCAGATCTGAGCCAGCGCATCGTGCTTCTGGAGTTCAAGGATGCAAGGGCAACCCAGTGCTATCCGCAAGATCAGGGCGCGAATCTCGCCGCGAAGGGTGCACGATTTATGATCTACTATGAGCGCAGCAACCTTACGATGCGGGACGAGCCATACGTCTACGCCGACGGGATCGAAGGAGTAGTCAAGGCTGTCCCATACGTTGCTGAGCGTTGGCTTTCCCTCCTGTCGCAGGGCAGCACCGTCTCTGTGACAATACCCGCGAATGGTACCCAAACGCACCTCGAGGAGCTTGAGAACAACGAGACCGGCGGATATGTCGCGGGTGAGCTGAGTAGCTGGGGCCCAAGTTGGGAGCTGAGCATGACGCCACAGATTGTATCACCCGGAGAGAACATTCTCAGCACGTATCCGACGGCTTTGGGTAGCTACCGCGTCATGACTGGTACCAGCATGGCAACGCCGCTGGTCGCAGGTGTCTACGCCATGCTTGGTGAAGTAAACGGCAGGTTGGAACCAGAGCGCCTTCGCAGGATCCTCACACACACGTCCAAGCCACTTGCATGGCACGACGGTACGAAGGCATACCCCGACATCCTCGCTCCAGTCGCCCAGCAAGGCGCCGGGCTGATCCAAGCGTGGAACGCTGCCCACATCACTCTTGAGCTCGATGTCGACAGTCTCATGCTGAACGACACGGAACACTTCGTCGGCACCCGAACCTTCAGCATAAAGAACACTGGCTCCACCGACGAGGTCCTCGACTTGGGCCACCGCAAAGCCGTCACAGTATACACTTTCCAACCCAACCTCCCCGACCTACGTACAGGCGTGTTCCCCAACCCTGCCGTCGACTCATGGGCCACTGTCTCTTTCTCCTCCTCCCGCATCAACGTCCCCGCTGGCCAATCCGCCAAGGTCACCGTCGACATCACACCACCTGCAGGTGTCAACGCAAATCTACTCCCCGTCTACAGCGGCTTCCTCAGCATCGGCGACAAGCTCCACCTGCCCTACCTCGGTGTCGTCGGAAACATGCGCGACGTGCCCATCGCAACGGCCGACAAAGTCTACCTCGCGCAAGGATACTCGCCCGCACCTGCGAACGTATCCTACACCATCCCACGACCAGACCCCGAGAACCCGCCCTTGACCGACCGTGGTGACATGCAAAACACACCGAATGTATATGTTGGCACTCTAGTTGGATCGTCGTTGGTGCGCGTCGAGGTTGTGCAGGAAGACAGGGTGCTGGGCGCGTTGGCGGGGTTCCCGCAGACGTACGTTGCGAGGGGTGAGGTGCGCGCGTACTTTAATGGGTTGATGGCGGATGGGACGGTGCTTGATGAGGGGGTGTATAAGATGAAGGTTAGTGCGTTGCGCATCTTTGGTGATGAGGAAAGTGAGGAGGATTGGGATGTTTTTGAGTCGGTTAGTTTTAAGGTGAGGTACGCTGTGTAGTAGCTTTGCGACGTGGGTTCAAACTGAATTGATACGTTCTGAGAATGTCTTCATTTCACTCCTTCTACTTTGGTCAGCCTTGAACATGCACGATAGTTTGCAAAGTCCTGTCGCGTGGTCACTTTCAAGAACAGCGGCTCCGATGATGTACACTATATCCCTCCTCCAGGTAGCGATATCATAGGCGTGTGGATGCGGGCTCTTGCTCGCCTGCCGTGCAGATAGACTATTTCCAGCGCGGTAACGCCATGCGCGGCTTTTTCTGGAATATTACGCCACGGCCCGAAGCCATACCCACGGCGCCACAACACCGCGCTCAAGCGACTCACGAACGGCTTGTATCGCTCCGGAACTTTCCTTCTCCGCAGCTCACCCGGGCGTCGAAACGCGCTACATCGACCACTGCCGGCGGTATCACGTCATCCTCTGCGACAACGACTGGCTCAACGCACGCAAAGCTTTAGTCCCCTCCACCCTGAAGGCATACCAACGCGCATCCTCTCCCCGCATCCTGTTCGACCCCACAGACTCTATCCGATGTCCCAGCAGCGGGAATCGCGAGCGTGGACAACGGCCTAGTCTCCGCTCCTCAACCTCCTTCGCGCGATCTGGTACAAGCCGGCGTCAGTCTTGGCGTAAGGGTCGTGCGATTCTGACATTGAAGGGCTACGAGGTGCGATACATTGTGATCAGCGGAACCAAGGCCGTTGAGAAGAGCGCACGGCGGAGCAGCGGAGGGACACGATGCGCAATCGCATTGCAATCAGGAATGACGTCGAGCGGATTAGTGATGGCGCCTTAGGGACGCATGTCATGTCAGGCCCACTAGGGCTTCGCACGCTGCCGAGCACGCTACCACACGTCTTACCTAACGACAACAGCTGCCCCAGATTGAGGCTCTGCGCTACCATCCGTACCTTGCAACTGTTACCTAACGACAATGCCTTTCCCCAGACTGCCGCTCCGCATCCTCCGAACTCTTTACATAACAGCAAATCTGCCCCAGATCGCGTCCGCAGCACTGGGTCAGCCCTGGTGTCAGCTTGCTTTCCGGAGTGCTGCAACTTGCTTCCAGAAGCCGTGCTTTCACCGGAGTGGTTGCGTAGCTGCTTGTCCTTTGGCTCGGGAAGGTAGTCGAGTGCGGAGGAGGCCCGTTCTCCACGTGCTTCCTTCCCGAGTATTCCTCCGATACCCTCATATCCAGCGCCAATACTCGGAAATATATCTCCAAGTTGCGCAAGACTCTCCGCGTCTTGGACGCCCATCGCAATAGATTCCTGGAGTGTGATACGACCATGTATCAGCTTGCGGCATTGCGATATAGCATTTCAGGTACTATACCAGCACACGACCATCTCGGGACTGTTGCGGGTTGGTTCATGGTGTAGCGATACAGGGTCGCATGACAGCCCTGAGGATCTGGATGCTCAAACTACACCTGTAGCGTGCCTGTGTACCATTGCAACCTGTTCACTAATGCGCCATTTCCACGCGACTCCGACCTCCTGTATATGCGCATGCTATCTCTGCAATCTCTTCGCGCACCCACGCATATCATCGATATTGACACAATTCATTCGAAAACGCGACAAGAATGACGCATTCTCGTTATTTCGCTATCTCGGAAAGCATTGTTGAACAGATCTGAGCGGACCCTCGTCCCACAACGTAGGTCCAGAAATCCACAAAAGATAAGCGTCTATTTCACTTGGTCCGAAGTGCTTCGGCCCTGTTCCGGTCCTGGCGCGCGTGCTTGTCGTCGCGCGCAGCAGTGGTGGGCGGCCTTGTCGCGAAGCTTGCCCACGCCACCTGGGAAGCCACGACCGATTGCGCTCCCCCAGAGTGCTCTCGAACGCGCTCAACATGCACAGCGCGGGCGCTTGACACTGGTGACATTCGACGATGCGAAGATTGGAGGCATTTTACCGGGTTGGGCCTAGGTCGGCAAAACCTCGCTGTACCTGCACACATTTTTTCGCGGCTTAGTGCGGCTCCAGGCCAGGTTGCCTCGGTCTTTCGCGGCTCCACGCCTCTCACGCCAACGTGAAGCATCAACCACCAGTGTCCACTACCGCGAAACGACCCACGTACCTGGGGAAACAATGCGCGCGCGGCGACCTCCACATCGTTCCTGGGTCTGTGCCAGCCGATGTCGGTCGGGCCGACGATTCTTGCATATGTAAATGGCAGACGGTCGCCCTTGGAGGCAGGTCTCATTCTCGTGCGCCATCTCCTCTTGATACCCAGGAACACTCATCAGGGCGACATGGGCTTCTCCAACGACAAGATCAGCGACGACAAGATGGGCAACGACCTCGAATACGGCGCCCAGCTCAAGCCTGAGGACACCAACCCAACGGGTCAGACCGATGCCGTCTTTGGTGAAATCGTCGAGGGAGGACCCAACTACCGCAGCGCATGTTCCCATACCATCATTCCTACCCAACGCATACTGACACCCTGCAGGTCAGCTGGTGGGGTTCCTCCGTCATCATGATGAAGACTCAGATCGGTCTCGGTGTCCTATCAATCCCCGCTGCATTCGATGCTCTGGGCCTCATTCCGGGAATCATCTCGCTGCTCGCCATCGGATTGATCACCCTGTGGTCTGGATACATGGTTGGTACATTCAAGATGCGTCACCCCGAGGTGTACGGTATCGAGGATGTAGGACAGAAGCTCTTTGGGCGCACAGGCCGCGAGGTGCTCGGTCTTGCGTTCGCTTTACTGTGGACGTGCGTTGCTGGCTCCGGTATGCTGGGTATCTCCATCGGCTTGAACTCGTTGTCTGAACACGGCACCTGTACCGCTGTCTTCGTGGCGGTGGCCGCCTTCGTGGGCTTCGCTATTGCTTCGATCAAGACCTTGGGCAAGCTCTCCTGGATTGCGTGGGTTGGTCTTGTTGGCATCATGTCGGCTATCATCACCCTCACCGTCTCAGTCAGTCTTCAGGATCGCCCCTCTGCGGCGCCTCAGTTCGGCCCCTGGGAGTCTGACTTTGAGCTCTTCAAATCGCCTACCTTCGCTGAGGCATCGGCTGCTCTTTCCAGCATTGTCTTTGCGTTCTGCGGTATCCCTGCGTACTTCAACGTCGTGTCCGAGATGAAGGACCAGAAGGACTACTTCAAGGCTCTGTCGCTGTGCCAGTTCGTCATGACCTCGATTTACGTCGCCATCGGCATCGTCGTCTACTACTACTGCGGATCGTACGTCGCCTCGCCTGCGCTGGGATCCGCCGGTGTCTTGATGAAGAAGGTGTGCTACGGTCTTGCGCTTCCGGGTCTGCTTGCCTCCGTCGTCCTGGTCACTCATGTAAGTTCCTCATTCCTCTTCCGTTTACTCCTTGCAGACAGTATGCTGACCTCAAACAGCTCGTCGCCAAGTACTTCTTCATCCGCACCCTTCGCGGAACCAAGCATCTCAGCCACCCCACCACCAAGCACTGGATCACCTGGTTCGGTTTCACCGCCGCCGTCTCCCTAACCGCCTACGTCATCGCATCCGCAATCCCCGTCTTCGGCGGTCTCGTCTCGCTTGTCGGCGCACTCTTCGGCACGCTCATGAGCTTCCAGCCCATGGGCTGCATGTGGCTCTACGACAACTGGCACCGTTCCAACCGCGACTGGAGGTGGAAGGGCATGGTCGCATGGTCCGTCTTCGTCATTGTGTCTGGCACGTTCCTCCTCATTGGCGGTACTTATGGTTCCATTGCCGGCATTATCGACTCATACAACAAGGATGGCGGCACCAAGGCTTGGACTTGTGCGGATAACTCTAACTCCAGCGGTGGTCACTAAGTGTGGCTGTTTGTTGGAAGGAGCGTCATGATTGCATGGTCGCTCCAGTCTTGTTCTTTAGCGTTGCATATGCACGATTCGAATGTATATATCATACCCTGGCTCAATTTAAGCCGTATTTGAAGTATCAAGTTCATGAACTTATTGCAAAATTGTTGCTCCAAGTGTTCCTTGTTGATACCTTTTGTTTGGAAAGAAAGGCGAGAGTCTAAACCGGCGACTGTTAATGGGGGAGATGGCCATCATGCGCCGCGTTAGTCGCTGGGGGATCCTCATGTGCGTGGCATCCAGTCTCGGGGCGTGGGCGGCATTCGCGTCGATCAATTGGCGTCGGGGTAGTCGTGAAGGTAGCAGTCTTGTGCACAATCTACCAAGGCTGTTGTAGGTTGGGATCTACGCAACAGTTCGGTTGCAGTGTCTTGGACGTCGAGAGAAGTTGTTGTCATCCTTGGTAACGGGGTCGATCGTAGAAGGAACCAGGCGCAGAGTGGACGACTTGCCCGAGCAGACTGAATGTAGGAAGACACAAGTAAAGCTTGAGACAGAGAACGAAATGATGTTTGGAAAAATTGGAAGCAGAGATGCGAAGCTTAATAACTCGCGCAATAACGAAAGCAGACCGAATCGCACTATGCGCAAATCACGCGGCGACACCAACACAACCTACACTTAGCCTACTAGGTGCCTTAAACCCGAATACTCACTCTTCGCTTCCGGGTGCAACGGCAACGGGCTTCTTATCTACCTGCTGTCTTGCGCCCTACGCCCTCACACGCCCTACATGTACTCCGCGTCCCACGCCTTTCCCGCAGGAGATCCCCGCGGAAAAGTGGGTCCCACACACCGACTTCGCACCACGGCACCTTCCCTTTCGTTCACCATGTCTGGAGGGACCTTCCCGTTTCGGTCGCGCTTCCCATGGCCCTTATCTGAAGGCACATTATTGTTCGTCGTGACTTTCCTTGGATTGCCGAGATATCCATGGATGGGTGAGGCACGTGGTGACTATGCGATGGGGGTTTGTTCACGCTGCGGGCGGCTTCAGTCCTGCCTTTCCTACCAGACACGACCTTACTTCGGCATCTCTCAACGCCTTTGTCTGGGCGACGGGCATCGTTTCGCGCATCGCGCCAGTTGCGCAACGGCGGACGCATCTTTACAGCGAGAGGTGCATAGCCTGTGTGTTCTAAACGAGAACCACATTCCCCCGGCACTCCCTGAAGACCTGGAGCGCACGCTCGAAGACAGTTCGTCAGATCTGGTCCAACGTCCGGCTCGCACCCACTCAAGACGTCGTCTTTTCCTAGCGAAGCGCAGGTGCTGCTGACAGAACGACTTCATTCCCCCTTTCGAGACCCAAGCCTCAAGCGACCGCAGCCGCAGCTCCTCGAAGCGCACGCACGCTGCGAAGCCAGTCATCACAATCTTGGGAGGCTTCGGTCCCGCGACTTAACGCGTGAGCACGTGGACGCGTGTACTAGCAGCGAAACAACCAGCTGCAGCCGCGTCGTGTCCTGGAACGATGATCCTGCTGCTGTCGCATCCTCTGAAGTCGCCGCCTGGAAGAAAGACAGTGTGTTTATCCCACCCGCCCTGGAAGCTTATGGTCGCAGCCACAGGCAACATTGTTGCAATCGGTCGGCTTGGGCTTCAAAGCTTGGAGGTAGGCTCGCACGTACAAGCTTTCTCCAAGCCGCCTTGACAGGCAGCTCTAGTGTTGAGTCGAGTTCGTCTTAGAAGTCCTTGATGTCTTCTCCATCGTTCAAGACCGCTGGTTTAGGATGCATGCGCTTTGGTTTGTGCGCGAGAACCGCAAAGGCTGAGCATGTGTTCCTCCAAAGGTCTAAGAGAGGCCGTTTACCTACAGGATCGCTGCCAAGTGGGACCAGCGATGTGCAAAACAGAACGAATGTATAGCATGACATTATGACAAACCCGGGGCGACTACCAAGTTGCCCAGAGTCCAAAGAAGATAGTCAAAGAGCGCTATCATCAATGCGACGAAATCCTTCGAGGAGGTGCATTTCGCCGGGGCGGCGCTGCGGTGGCTGCGCCGTGATAGTGGTGTTCCGACGGTGTTCAATGCAGCTCGACAGCATGAGCCAAGTCCGCAGCTGGCAGAACTCGGTGTATTGCACAAAGGCTCGGCATCTTGCCGACATCCGAACTTGAGAAACGGCTTGTTCTTAAAAGGTGCAGTAATCAGGTGTTCTCGGGTTCCCCTACCGATAATCCCGGCTCTAAGCTGAGTCGCAACAATGGGAAGGAATGCCAAGACGACCGCGACTTTCTCGCAGTGATGCATACCACAGCGTTCTGTCCGTGTTCGCGGTCGTCATTGGCCAAATGGCTGTGCTGAGCCTGACTGCTGCCTTGCTGAAACCATGTGTAACAGGGAAGTCGGCCCTACGTATGTTACAAAATCGAGTCGGCCCTACAGATGGACCATGCCAAGAAGTCCAGAAAGAGGCGCACGCACACCGAAGCTTCGATTCATGATTGGTACCTTTGACAGACGCCACTACGGGTAGCATGACAGCCGCGGGCACTTTTACCCCGTTACGGGCGTGGTCGTGACCCTCTGTGGCTTAGACTGAGGCTGAACGACATGGTGACATCGGCAGTACCCGTTTCATGGGCATGAAACGGGCACTAGCAAGTCACGAGATTGTTCCTCGCGACTCATCCCTTCATCTCGTTGCCTCCGCTTGCATAACCCCGAATACCTCGAGATGTCTACTCTGCCAAGAGAATGCACCTGGGGAGAGGTTTTGAAGATGTGACGTGCAGGGTACACCAGGGGCCACTACGTCCTCGGACCGACTGAAAGCTCGATTTCGCGATATAGTGCGAGAAAACGGTGACAGCACTCAGATCAGGGTGAAGGATTCGAGAAGTACATAAGGCGAGGTCTAGTCGTTTACAAGTCCATCATCTCTTCAACTCACATCGCCTTCACTTCTTCACTTCTTCTTCTCAACACTCTCTACTTCACTTCTGTTACTTCAAGTCCGTGACTTTCCAACACTCAACATGCCTTCTTTCACCACCATCGTCGCCGCTCTTGCCGGCTGCTCCGCCATCGTCAACGGCGCCGCCGTCCCTACTCCCGAAGCCCGTGAGAACAGCCTCAGCAAGCGCGAGCCAGTTCTCGCAACCATTCTCGTTGCGGCTGGTACCGCAGCTGTCAGCGCTGTCGTCACCAAGGCCGTCGACGCGACTGCCAAGTTCATTGGTGACGTCCAGAACTTCGATGAAGCTCGCGAAGCCTTCACCCAGCAAACCACCAAAGAGATGATGGCCAACAACCCCGACCCTGCCCGCTTCCAAGCCGCCGCCTGCTACAACCAGGGCTTCTCGGTCGCTGACCCCGCCAACATCGACGGTCAGAACTCTGTCAAGTTCGAGCTTGGCCTTCTCAACACCGACTACGAGTGCATGTACATTGCTGCTCCTAACCAGTTCTTCACCGAGGGCGACGGTGGATTCATTAACGTAAGTTCTAGCTACTCAAGGAAGCTTATGAAGACTTCGACTAACAACACAACCAAAGCTTGCGTTCGAGCACACCGACCGCTGCACTTTCGACGAGGCTACCGCCGATCTTACCTGCGTCTAAGCGACAGTGCTTTGGGAGGAGGAGGTTGGTTGGTGAAGTCGAAGGGGGAGAATTGGGGGCGATATATCGAAAAGGTTGAATGTGGAGCATGAACATGGCCGTTGATGTGATCGACGTATACAAAGCAGCGTTCTCTTCTTTGTCCAATAGTAAATTAGATCTTTGTGCTCCCACATTCTCTTCCTCATGCACGTACTCATCCATGAGCATACTGCTGGCCAAAGAAGCAGCTATTGCGACACCCCCTATCTCTTATAAGGAATCCCTAGTCCACGACATACTTTCCGAATGCTTTCGTGGGCACCTTTCGTTCAAACATGAGATCCAACTCTTCGTAAGTTCTGCCTTTCATTTCAGGAACACGGAAATAACACCAAATCAGACATGGGATGCTGAGCCCACCGAAGAAGAACCCAAGCTTGCCACCCAAATCGGCTGCGTCTGGGTTGATCAAGTACGGAATTGCGACAGTCATGATAATGCCGACAAGAGCCTGAGCAGCGGTTGCAACGGCGACAGTCTTCGAGCGTACCCTTGTCGCGCTGACTTCGCAGAAGATGGCAAAAGCCACGGGTCCGACGCTCCAGTTGTAGACAGAGTTCCACACCAAGAGCCTGGAAAGTTAGCGCAAGATTCAACGTCAGCATGATGCACACTTACAATGAAGACTTCGCCCATGTCGCGCCTGTCGTAGGTACGAGGTCGAGTATACCCACAAGAAACATGAGGACCGTGAGGATTGTGAGCCCAACACCGAACAGCGTTCTTCTCCCGAACTTTTGCATCAAGTACCATGACAACAGCACACTGACCCAACCGATCGCCATGAACCCAATGCCCATGTTGAACGCTTGCGCGGTCTCGAGACCAGCGAGAGTGAAGAAGTACGTTCCGTAGTTGATGAGATACACACCACATAGAACCTGGGTAGAATACACCCCAATCGCAATCTCCGTTCGGCGCCAATTGACCTTCTTGAAGACGTCGGCATAGGTACTACCCGCTTCCATATCGTTCTCCAGCCTGTCCGTTTCCATGATCTGCGCGAGCACAGCCTTGACGTTGACCTTGGCGCTCGTGAGCCGGCGAAGAGACTTCTCGGCGTCTTCGAGCCGATTCTGACGCACCAGCCACCAAGGACTTTCCGGAGCAAAGAACATTCCTGGGAGGATCACCAAGACCCAGAACCATTGCGTTGCGAACGGAATCGAATACGCCCAGTGGGACTGAAGATGCTGGGTTGCAGCCGCAACTCCGTTTCCAAGCAACTGGCCGGTGACGAAGCAAAGATTGACGTAAGAGGTCGAGACACTGCGCATGGCCAAGGGTGATACTTCCGATGCGTAGACAGGTGCGATGACAACAAAAGTGCCCAGCACCAGCCCAGCAAGAAGCTCTCCAGCAAGAAGGACTTGAAGCGAGCGAGCGAAGAATTGGATAAACACCAGGCCCGCGACAGCGATGACGCATGCATTGAACGTCCTCTTGCGCCCGTACCATTCCAACGGATAACCCGCGGCCAACGCGCCGACGACTTGGCCGATCGGGTTGCCCATCCCGAGTCCCGTCTGCCATGCAGCGGAGATGATGTACCCGTCCCCGAAAGCATAGCCGAAATCTTTTTGGAAAGCAGGTACTGCGTACAAGTTGCCGAGAAGCTGGGGATCGAATGCTGCACGCTTGTTAGTCACATTTCAGACGTTGGTGGACTTCCTCGTACATAGCATGATCACACCCAGGCTGAAGTAGAACGACCATCCTATTGCCTTGGGATAGAGTGACAGGGCCTCCCGAAAGGTGAGCGCATGCTCCTGTTCAACAACTTCGCGCACTTCTTCTGCGGCAATCGAAAGCTTCGGCGCCATGGTCGCGCTCGGTTCGTCTAGGCTTTTCGTCGCGGTGGCCATGTTTGGCATTGAGGTGTTTGCACCGAGCTCAACCAACAATGTGAACGCACAAGATGCAGAAGCTTGTGAAGCCAAGCGCGTTGCTGAGCTTATATCAACATCCCTCCAGGTCCCTGCGCTGATACGCGCTTATCAGTAACACGGGGTTCTGCTGCCGATGCGGGGTTGCGTACGGGAAACGGTCCGCTTCTGGCTCGAGCTACGACGCGATCCTACGCTGCGCATCCTCTTTGTGGTTTGGACGTGAGCCGAAGTCACATTTCGTGGAATGATAGCCAGGATGAGCCGCGGTAAGGAGGTGGCCTGGCTGTCGATTGTTAGCTGGGAAGGCCCGTCGGACGCGGTCGCTATCGCCCTCGCTATCGCGCCAACGCTGATGGGATACGATCTTATCATCCAAGCGCTGCGATAGCGCAACCTATACCCAGCGACTACATCGTTCCCCAGCCGGCCTACACGAGTCTGCGCGATGTGGTGTGGGATGTGAAGATGGCGGAATGCGTGGAGGAACGAGGAAGTGGCGTGGAAGCGGACAGCGATTGTGAGCGCGAGGAAGCGCGAAGAAGACGCGCAGTAGGATGTATGGAATGCGTGGTTCGCTGCGCAGATAGGCAGAAGCGTCCGAGTGCGTGATGGTTCGGAGGGACTGGTGCTGGACCCTGGCGGCGCTTCGCAGCACCGTTGGCGGGGCGCGATCTGCGGCGCGTACTGCAGCGTGCTGAACGACGCACCTCCTTCAGTCCTTCAGCTCTCAGTCTGCAGCTCAGCCTTCAGCCTTTCCGCCAGCCCAGAGATACGACCGTCGCCCACAATGGACACCGACTGTAAACCACTTCAACGGTGACCCGTCCCCGGACACTCTGCAACCCGACTACTCGCCCCACTGCAAAACCACATCATCGCGCAGCGCCTCGCAGTCCAGCACGGCAGCTAGCCCAGCCCGCACGACACCACCGGCCTCTGCCCGCTGTCGCTCGGCGGCGGCGGCGGCGTGCGCGACCTGTCGACGCGGTACATCCTGAAAGGCCTGATGACTCGACTGAACGGCCAACGCCGCAATGCTGCTGGTCTTCCCAACGCGAAGGCGCGCGAGGTATTCGATCATGTCTGCGGCATGAGCAAAGGCGCGTAGATGGATAAGTGCAAGGCTAATTGCTATCATGCTCTGCCGGGTAGAGATAGACGTAGACAAAAGCATCGCATTATACAGCAATCTAGTAGAGGCTGTGTTTAAAAATAGGCCTAACTAATATAAGGCCGGCTGTAAGACCTAACTAATATAAGGCTAGGTGTAAGGCCTAATATTTACTTAAAGTAGCTTAGCGCTAACGTACTTTATAAGTATATAGACTATCTAAGTATATAGACTACTTTTACTAAAACTCTACTAAATCTATACTTTTATTATAATATCTTAATATAATAATATATAAAAGCTCTTTAATAAGAACTAAATAATATAAATATATACTTTATAGATTAGTAGACTTTATAAAATACTTATACTAAGACTCTATTATAGTAACTACTATAGTTTCTCTAATACCTAAATATATAGATTTTAGATAGCTTACTAAATTATCTAAAAGAATTAATTAGCTAGCTAAGGCCTAAGCGCTATATATAGCTCTAGCTATATCTTTTTACTACTTTTATATTCTACTTTATTTCTTATATAATATTTTATATTATACTAGATATTATATATAACTATAATTAATACTTTTAGTAAGCTATTAAATACGTACTTATAGTATTTTATAATAAATATAAAAAATAATACTATATCTCTAAAGCTTTTAAAAACTAATAGTATATATAAATCTATACTAACTTTATATAAGTATAAGAAGCTAAAGTCTAGTTAGTAAATTCTTAATAATATCTTAGTTATATATATAAGTATATAGCTTATAGTTAATATATCTAAATAATACTTAGACTAAACTTCTAAATCTTAGACTAAAAGATAATCTAAGCTACTACTAATTAACTTTTAGAATATAGTAGCTTATAGTTCTTTTTTTTATTAAATATAACTTTAGTATATCTATATAGTAGCTTTCTAAGTATAGCTTTTTATAATAAAGCTTTTTAAATAGTAGTTAAGATTATAATTTAGATTACTATAATTTACTAATATAATCTAGAAATTAAAGTTCTATTTTTATATTAGTATTTAATAATCTTTCTAAAATCTACTCTTATCTAAAGTTAAAAGTTATAGAATAGTAAGTAGATTTTTTAGTTAGACTAGTTTACTTTAGAAAATATTTTAGAGCTACTAAGTCTAAGTAATTTTTAGTAGAGATAATAAGTATTAATAAGAAATAGAGAGTAGCTCTAAAGTAGTAGCTCTAAAACTTTTAAACTTTACTATCTAAAAGCTTAGATAAAATCTAAGTAAGCTATTTTATATAGAATAACTATAAAAATTTAATACTTTACTTAGCTTATTAATAGCTACTTATATTATAAAGTTATAGAGTAGAAAAGTATAAAGCTAAATTTTAAAGTTCTTTACGTAATTACTATACTTACTACTAGTATAGCTTATATATAGCTAGAATTTAGTACTTATAGCTAAATTTTAATACTTATAGCTAAATTTTAAGCTTAAAGTAAAGCTAAAATTAAGTATCTATAGTTAGAATTAGTTACTAAATTAAGTACTTAAAATAAGCACTTCTATAGCTAGAATTTAGTACTTCTATAGCTAAAAAAAAGCGCTTTTATAGCTAATTTTAATATCTATAGCTAAATTTTAATATTTATAGCTAGATTTTAAACTTAAAGTAAAACTAAAATTAGATATTTATAGTTAGAATTAGTTACTAAATTAGATACTTAAAATAGTAAAAGATTTAAAAAGTTAGATCTACTATAAATAAAAAAAACCTTTCTAGTTACTTCTCTAAATAGATTTCTACTACTACTATAATTACTTATTTATATATCTAGTACTAAAAGAATTATAATTAAAATTATCTTATTTCTATCTTTTTAGAATTTACTATCTATATACTATTACTTTATTATATATAATATAGTAGTATAGCTACTATATATCTACGCGCTTTATATATACTAATTCTAAAGTAGATTATTTCTTATACTTAAATAAACTAAATATTTAGCTTATAAATAAAGCTACTATTATTACTATATAGTAAAGTATATAGTACTAAAAGAATTATAATTAAAATTATATTACTTTTATATTTTTAGAAATTAGACTCTATATACTCTTATAGTATTATATATCTTATAGTAGTCTAGCTACTATATACTTATATACTTTATATATACTAATTCTAAAGTAGATTATATCTAATACTTTCTATTTATATACTTTATATCTTTTTCTATTTTATATACTTCTTACTTTATATACTTTTTTATCTTTTATACTTTTTTATCTTTTATACTTTTTTATCTTTTATACTCTTTTATTTTTTATACTTTTTTATTTTTTATACTTTTTTATTTTTTATACTTTTTTATCTTTTATACTTTTTTATCTTCTATCTACTTTTATATACTTTTCTTTTCTTTCTTTTTTATAGTAAAAGACTTAGAAAGTTAGATCTACTATAAATAATAAAAATCTTTCTAGTTACTCTTCTAATAGATTTCTACTACTACTATAATTACTTACTTATATATCTAGTACTAAAAGAATTATAATTAAAATTATATTACTTTTATCTCTTTAGAATTTACTATCTATATACTATTACTTTATTATATATAATATAGTAGTATAGCTACTATATCTCTATACGCTTTATATATACTAATTCTAAAGTAGATTATTTCTAATACTTTAATAAACTAAATATTTAGCTTATAGATAAAGCTAACTTTATTAAATTTATAACTTTTACTATTAAATTCTATAAAATTTAGTCTATATACTTTTATATTCTAGTACTAGCTTTATAGCTTAAGCTAACTCTAGAAGCTTATTTAATACTATAAGCTAACTCTAGAAGCTTATTTAATACTATAAGCTAGCTCTAGAAGTACGTTCTCTACTATAATTATATCTAGAAAGTACGCTTTATAGCGTAAGCTAACTCTAGAAGAATACTTAATAGTGTAAGCTAACTCTAGAAGAATACTTAATACTATAAGCTATATATAGAACTACGCTAGTAGTGTAAGCTAACTCTAGAAGTATACTTAATACTATAAGCTAACTCTAGAAGTATACTTAATACTATAAGCTAACTCTAGAAGTGCGCTTAATACTATAAGCTAACTCTAGAAGTACGCTTAATACTATAAGCTAACTCTAGAAGTATACTAATAGTATAAGCTAACTCTAGAAGTATATTTATTAATATAAGTATTATAACTTCTAGACTTATTTTTTACTATCTTATAGATAAAAACTATACTATTAGATTACTTTTATATTTCTAGAATAAAATTTAATATTTTATATCTATAAATTTCTAGATATTACTAGGTAAAGTTCTAATATTATATATATACAAATCTCTAGATATTACTAGATTAATCTAACCTTTTATATCTATAAGAATCTATCTATTTATATACGCAAATTAATAGAATTTTAATAGTAAAGTATATTTAGAATTATCTATTCTTTTATATTACTACTATTTATACTAGTAAATTAGGCTAACTTATATTATCTATTAAGTTTTAGACTACTTTAAGGTTTTATTATATATCTTAACTAAAGGTAAGTAGATCTATAAAGGTTTAATTAATAAGATTAGACTTTTTAATAAACTTTAGTAAGAGTTATATTAGTAGAGACTCTACTTTTATATAACTTATAAAGATTAGTTCTATAACTTTTACTATTTCTATAGTATTACTATTATAGATTATAACTATATTTATCTAGTTCTATAGACGCGTAATTAGTCTTTATTTAATAAATAAATTTAGTACTTTATCTCTTAGTAGTAAAGTAAAGATTTCTACTCTAAATCTTTCTTAGAGTATAAACTATTACTTTTTATATTCTAACTATCTATTCTATATATAAAGTATAATACTACTAATCTTAGTAAATAGCTACTCTTACGCTACTATTACTATACTCTACTCTTATATACTTTTTAGATTAATTCTACTATATAAAAGATATTCTAGATATTTATATTTAGCGTAGAGTATTAATATATTCTAGTAATGCTATATATTACTAAGTATATCTATAGTTTCTCTCTTTTATATAGTTATAACTAATCTTTAGATTTTTTTAACTTTACTTATAGTTAGTATATTAGTTAATATTCTACCTACGTTAGCTTAGAATAACACTAGCTAGTTATTTTATATATTAGAAACTATATCTATATTATTACTTAGTCTAGTAGTTATATCTTCTACTCTAGTAGTTATATCTTCTATAATATTATATTTAGTTAATTCTATAGTTATAAATAAATAGAAACTTTCTTAATATAACTACCTCTACGTACTTAGAACTACTTTCTATTCTTATAAATAGTTAATAGTAGTAACTATCTTTATATAGTTAATTATTTTAGCTACTTTACTAATACCTATATACTTAAATATCTTAGCTATATTCTAGTACTTAAGCTTATAATTAGAATACGTAATCTTATTTATTTTTATAGTAACTATATTCTAGAAATTTACTACTATTTCTACTAACGTATAATCTAGTTAATTCTTTAAACACTTATTTACTTATTTTATAGTTATTTTCTTACGTACGCGCTTAGAAAGATACTTATAGTTCTTATTAGTTAGATTAGTAGAGGCGTATTCTATATCTACTTAAGAATTATTATAAACCTACTAAATATACTTTAAGAGTTATTTCTTACTAACTTATTAATAGATCTAGTAGATTATATTATCTAGAGAGCGTATAAGAAAGGTCTAGACAAGCTCTACTATATCTAGTAGAATATAAAATACTACTATATAGAGTTCTAATATTATAAAAGCGTTTTAGACTAGTAAACTAATATTATTATCTTTACTAATAGAGACTAGAATAAGATTAAGCTTTTATAGCTATATAGCTATATTAGTTAGTGTACGTATACGTAATAGAGATAGTGTATACTATTAAGTATAAAATACTACCTAGTATCTATAGTATAGGTAACACTAAGAATGCTAAGAACGCTAGAGCTTAGATTTTAGAATACCTAACTATATTAGAACGTACAATACCTAGTAGAAACTAAGCGTAGAATAGTCTGTACGTAATAAATTTAGTTTAGAAACTAAGTATAGTAATCTAAGAACTAAGTATAGTAATCTAAGAACTAAGTGTGCTAGTTTAAGAACTAAGCGTGCTAGCTTAAGAACTAAGTATACTAGCTTAAGAACTAAGTGTGCTAGTTTAAGAACTAGAGGTAGAGATTTAAGAACTAAGTGTACTAGTTTAAGAACTAGAGGTAAGAGTATAAGAATATAAGAAACTAAGAATCTATTTAGAGGTTAAGAACTAAGTAGAGCTATCTAAGAACTATACTAATCTTAGTATTTAATTCTAGATAAAATAGTCTTTACGTAGATAGGTAGTAGGTGTACTACTAAAGAGCAACTATTACTCTTACTTAATTCTTCTCTTCTCTTCTAGTACTACTATGTTTTGTATATTACTCTCTTACTAATGCTACTCTTTTATCTTCTTTTATATATTTAGTTTTCTACTTTTCTATTCTTTGCTTTAACCTTCTTCTAAGTTACTAACTTTAGTAACTATACCTTTTGTCTAGCTATTAGAAAAGTATAGAACACTACGTATTATAAACGTATACTTACCTTATTAAGAGCGCTAATAGCTTTATTATTAAGTCTATTCTATTTAACTATTCTAGAAATCTAAAGTTATTTAGTAAAGGCTTCTCTTATACGTAGGCGAGTAGTAATAGCTCTATCTAGAGTACTATTACCTAAGTATTCTTATTATATATAGTAACTATTTCTATCTATTATTATATATAGGTCTATATTAACCTCTTCTTAATAAAGACATCTAGGTTATTAGAATTTAGTAGTAGACTAAATACCTCTAGGCTTTCTATTCTTATCTTTATTATATTCTATCTTTACCTATAATCTAGTCTTTCTCTAAACTTCTTCTAGAGCACTAGGTCTAACTTTTTTATTAGCTCTCTACTAAGTTTCTTTAACTACGTACTTATAAAAAGTACTTTCTTAGTAAGTAAGTTATACTAAACTCTGCGCTGTTTTGTGCTGTGTTTTTATAATCTAATTTTTGTGTCTAGGCGCTTAAACCTCTTATAGAAGAGGTCTAACTTATACTATTTTCTTATTTAACTAGCTAGAGTATTAACTTCTATTTTATTAAGCTTAAAGTACTTATTCTAGAACCTAGCTACTTTATTATTCTCTAATCTAGTAGCTGCGCTGTCTAGTATACTATTTTCTATCTATAAAGATTATTATATTATAACTAGAAGATATTAGGCTATGTAATTGTAAAGCTCTTTTCTATAATAAGCCTGCCTTTTCTATATAGCTAGAGTTGCTACCTAGTTCTTAAATACGTTAAAACTTTCTACTACTTCTACCTAGAATATTATCTAAGTACTAAGCAATACGTCTACTTTAGAAAGGCTTATAACGTAAGATTAATACTTTAATTCTTTGTTACTTACTATAACTATACTCTTAGCTTCTTTCTAGTTCTGCATACTTACTATAGAATAGACTAAGTTTATATTTATCTTGTCTACTAATGCTTTGTTTACTTATCTAGTAGTTAATTTCTATTTTTACTTTAATCTAGTTACTAGCGCGTTAGACTTCTATAAAGTATCTTTCTTCTTATCTAAGCCTGTGCTCTTATTAACGTACTTAGACTATATTAGATTATTATAGTTATACTTTATTATTATTAGTAGCGTAGGCCTAGCTAGATATTAGTATATCTATTATAAGGTATACTCTAGCAACGCTGTAATAAAAGTAGTAATAGATAAAGAGCTATCTAGAATTGTAAGAAAGAATATAAGATTAGAGAGGTATAACTATATTACTACCTTAGTTATAAGTTAGTAATTATCTTTCTTAGAGTAGTGTATAGAATAGAAGTAGGCCTTTAGAGTTTTTAGTATAGTAATTATAATAAGGTTAAAGCTATAGCGTTAGCGTAAAGATATAGAAATATATGTAGTTTAATACTCTACTTTTCTTAGCTATAGTTATAATCTTAGTCTAAATATTATACCTAGATTATATAACTCTTTTTTTTGTTTAAAGCACTAATAATTTATCTAATCTACTACACTAAGCTTCTTTGCTAGTACTATATATTATATTACTTAAAGCCTTCTTCTATCTTTATATAAAGTCTAGCTATAGTGTCTTTATCTATAAGGTCTATTACTATACTATCTTACTAAGCAGCATTATTACCTACCTTAGCTTACCTACCTATAGTAAATAACTATTCTCTTCTATATGCTAAACTATCTAAAACAAAGTAGAATTCTAAGCTATAGAATTTATATAGAATTATAGTAACGTTAAGCTACTTACTTAGGTTATACCTACTCTTATAGGTCTTACTCTCTACTAATTAGTTAAGTATAAGTAATATAGGTATATATATATAGGCGTCTCTAGTATTAAGAATATAAAGAAATATCTCTATAACTAGTATAATGTGCGCGCTACTAGCGTAAAAGTAGATATATAAGTAGAATAGTAGGCTATACACTAGCGCGTTGTTTATACGTAGTAGTTTTTTATATATATTCTAGAAAGTAGAGATCTAAAGGCGCTATAATATTTTAAGATTATACTAACTATATCTCTCTATAGTTGTAATAGTCTACTAGAACTTAAAGACTAAGAGAAAGTTACTATTAAAGCTATAGATAATAGTAAGACTGTAGTAGCCTATAGCTCTACTCTAGAGAGTACTAGTGTAATACTTAAAGAGCTATTTGCTTGCTACAAAGCTGCTAAGTAATTCTAAGTCTAATACTATAATAATAAAATTGTATAAATTTCTCTTGTATCTAAGTAGTAAACTAATCTATATCTTTAGTATATAAAATTCTAGAAATGCGTATAAGGCCTATTATAGAAAGAGGTATATTATTATACTACTTCTCTATTAGAGGCAAAGATCTGCTTTCTATTTAATATAGTTAAAAGTATAATACTTATATATTAATGCGTAGTTACGCGTATATTATAATAGGTACGTATTTATATTATAGTAGAGAATAAGTAGTATATACCTACTTCTTCTTTTATATATTACTAAGTATTTAACCTCTAGTATAGTATTATAGTAGCTAAGATCTTTTAGTTCTTCTTTTAGGTATATTTCTAGCGTTGTTCTTAGCTAGCTACTCTTCTAGCTTTTACTTCTAATTAGTAAAACGTATAGAATATACTTGTATTCTATCTTAATAGCGTTCTAGAACTCTTCTCTAAGATTTTCTTTTACTATTACTAGTGTAAATTAGATATCTTAGAGCGTTTATATTATTCTTTCTAGATATCTCTTCTTAAATAGACTATTATTAAGAACAACTTTAAGTTTACGCTTATTACTTCTCTTGCCTTTCTTACGCTTAATATATAGTAGTCTAGCTTTTAACCTATCTACCTATTTAGCACTAATCTAAGTGTAATTAAGAAGTACGCGCGTTTTGCAGCTTATTAAAAACTCTAGAATAAGATTAGTTTAACGCCCTCTATACTAGTAGAAGTATTAGGTAGCCTAGATAATAATAGCAAGCCTAACGTATAGCCTATAGAGGTAGCTATACTAATTAATAAGCAAAATATAGCTACTACTACTATTATAACTACGTAGTTAGAGTAGAAGGCGCAGAAAAAGAATAATAGCTTCTATAGTTAGATTAACTACTACCTAGAAGAGACGTACTACACGCCTATAGCGTAGATAATCTTATCTACTTAGTATATTAGTTAGACTTAATATAAAGAGACTATTAACGCTTTTATTTACTAGAATAGCTCTACTATTACTATAAAGAAGATCTCTACTACGTTTAATAAGTTCTGCGCTATAGTGTAGTTCTTATAGTATAAAGCTAAAAACTTAATTCTATATCTTATCTTTATAGACAGTCTTATAGATCTTTCTACACTACTATAGAAATCTATAGACTACTACTCTAGTAAGTAATAGCTAGATTATTTACTATTTATAACGCTAGAGTCTTATAAGAATATACCTATAAATTTTGTCTTACACTAAATAGTAAAGGCTATCTAAGAGAAGAAATATAATAAAATAACATTTTAGTTAGACTAGTATAACTATATTTTTTAGTATAGTAATATTATATAAGAGCTTCTAAGTATCTTATTTCTTCTTATATACTTTATAAGTAGATAGCTAGCTTATATAATAGAACTTCTTAGCGCTTAAGTAGAGAACTCTATTAATAATAGCCTGCGTAATTTCTTTATATATAAAGGCCTTATTACTATAGTCTTACGTTACTATAAGAGATATAACTATAACAAATCTCTTAAGATAATCTATTACTATCTACTAGAATAAGTAGGTTTACTTCTTATATAGTACTATAGTTTTATTTACCTATTTTAGTAGATTATTATAGAAGGTTAAACTAAAGAGTAATAAGAAGTCTATTACTACTAGTTCTAGAGTCTGCTACTATAGGTAGATATAGATAGAAAATAATTCTTTTATATATAACGTAAGTACAACACTATTTAAGATACTATATTACTATATCTTAGCTAGTCTATTACACTACGCCTTATATAATACTTAATTATAGCGTTTAGTTATAAACTTAATAAGAATTAGAGTAAGAGCTATACTAGTAGTATATAGATCTTATTACTAGAGGAGGTTAATAAAGTACTTAAAGAAGAGTAGAATAAGTATTATAAACTTTAAGCTAGACACACAGTATATACTAGAGTTAGTATCTATAGCTCTACTATAGTAGTAGTTTTTTAAGGTAGATTTACTACACTAGAAGTATATTAAATAGTGTCTACTATATAGTATATAGACTTAGGCTTTTACAGCGCTAACTCTAGCTATAATAGTAGTAAGAAGATTACTACTAGTTTCTATTTTAAGAAGTAACTTACTACTTAAGCTTTACTTAATATTAGAGTAGTTCTTTAAGATAGCTTTAGCGTAAAGAGCTTTTGTAGTAACTAGAAAATAGTAATTAACGTAATTCTTGCTTATTAACCTGTAGTAGCCTATATTACTAGTATAGAATCTAGTAAAAGTATAGTGTTTCTACTATCTATCTACTATAAGAATTATAGGTAGGCTATTCTAGTTATACTACTTATTATACTTTAAGAAGATATTATCTCTAAGTGCAAATATCTAGTAATTGTCTAGAGCAAGTAGAGTAACTCTTTATTTAATAAAATAGCTAGCATTATTCTAGCTATACTAGAGTATCTATTAGATACCTATTTCTAAGAGATAGTAATATAGGCTTAAGACGTTAGACGCTTAGAATAAGTAGTAGTAGATAAGTTCTACTACGTTCTTTTTTCTAACTATAAATACTACGCTAGACTTATAAATATATATAGCGTAGCTTAATATAGTATTTCTATTACCTTACTTTCTACTACTATTTCTTATTATAGTAAGAAGAAAGTGTATTATTTTATAGAACTATAGAGATAGGTATAGATATTCTAATAATATACTACTTAACCTAACTTAGTATATTAAGTACGTACTATGCTACCTAAACTTACTATCTAAAGCCTTACTATAGTCTATTACCTATCTACTAAGACTTAGATAGCTAGTAAACTTCTAGTATATATCTCTTTCTAAGATAATACTATATAGCTAGCGAAGAAGCTATATAGCTTCTAGTATTATATAGATATAAGTAAAGATAAGTAGAAATAGGCCTAATTTAGGTTTAAGCAAAACTCTAATAGCGTTATAGTAGCTATATCTGCCTTTAATTCTAGTGTAGACGTACCTAATATATCTAAGATTATTATTATAGAAGAGCCTAATTATTCTATTATATATAATTAAATAGTAGAACGTAGAGAATAGAATAGAATATGTTGTGTTATTTGTATTTTAATTAGAGGTAGACTAAAGTCTTTCTTCTATAAACTAAGTTTACCTAACTAGTAACTTCTTAACTAAATTATATAGCGTAATATCTTTATATCTAACTAGTGTATCTACGTTATATTAGATAAATACTTTAATAGACTAATACAACGTATTAGCTACTACTAATACAAAGAAAAATGTAATATCTATAAGGCTTATATAGTTAGCTACTTAACACTATATTCTAGTAGGTCTATAGTACTACCTCTAGAGCTACTCTTTCTATTTAGTTTGTATGCTATAGCTACTATAAGTACGTAACGCAAAGCGTTTTCTAATTCTAAGTCTAACGTATATTTTTCGCCTTCTCTCTATACTATAGCACTATCTATTAACTAGCACTATACTAATCTACTACTATAAACTCTAACTCTAACTTAGTTTAGTATAATCTAATCTGTTAGGTCTATAAAGAGATACAGGTATTAGAGTACGTCTCTATTTAAGTATTATCTACATCTATTAACTATCTATAGTTTTAATAATAGAATTATCTCTAATACTAAACTTCTTATCTAAAGCTGCGCAAATTAAGTACTGTAGATATTAGTATTTATAAGCTATTAAGCTACCTTAAATCTCTAATAAACTAAACTTCTTTAGTAATAACTTATTACTACTAGTAAGTTCTAGATAAGCTATTATATAGCTTACTTTATTATAAAAGAAGACTTTAACTACTCTAAAGGCACTACTCTCTACAACTATATCTAGACACTAGTAAAGCACTTTTGCACTATTAAGATAAATAATAATATAGTAGATAGACTACTATATTTCTAGTGTTTCTTTCTAATATCTATCTATAGTAGATAGTAAGATTTAGATAGTACTCTAACTAAGAATCTAAAGATAGAAAGCTGTATATTTCTACACGTAGTAGAGAATATATAGGCTACGTTATAGTCTACTTTATTCTACGTAAGAGATATATAGCTATACTATATACGCAACTATAATAATAACCTAGATAGTAATAATAACGCTAATTTTATGTTCTACTTCTAGAAAACAAAGCCTTTCTCTAAGCTACTTAGTAACGTTAGCTACATTATATTAGACGTAAATTAGCTAATATAGAAGTTCTTCTTAATAGAGAAAGTAAAGTAGAAGTTACTATAGAAGAAGAAAGTAACTATAGTGCGTATAGTAATAGTAGTAATATAAAAGATAGGCTAAGAGAAAGGTAGAAAATAGTTTAGAGAGAATAAGAAGAGAGTAATAGATACTCTCTTAGATAGAGTAGAAATTAAAAAAGAGTAGAAAATTAAAGAGAGTAATAGTTGCTCTTACTAAGTTATGCTCTCTTCTTACTTCTTCTCTTTCTATAGCCTTTTATTTCTATAGCTAGTAAAGCTAGTGCTGTTAATCTACTTTATATTATAATAAATACCTATAATAGCTAAATATATACGTACGTAATTAGAACTCTTTATATCTATATTATAATAGTCTAGTAGTAGATAAGGTATAGACCTTAGCCTATATACCTACTAATTAAAGAGTAGAAAATCTATTCTAGAAATTAAATGTAATCTAACGCATTGCCTATAAAGTAATATATATAGAATAATATAGTTTGTAACTTGCTATATAGCTATTAATAAATATATTTAAACTAAAGCTATTTCTAGGCAGAATAATAGAATTAGAAGAGTAAGATAAATAGAAAAGGCTTTATAGGTAGGTAGAAGGTAGAGAATTAGTAGAGAGAGAGAGAAGAGAGAGAGTATATGCAGGTAGAGTAATAGCTAACTCTGTTTAGTCTAGTGCCTTACTTTAATCTTAGTATCTATTTTAATCTTAGATCTCTACCTTGTTATTCTTCTACCTACTTATACCTACCTACCTATATCTAACTACTAATAGTAATCTACGTCTACGCCTACTTTACGTGCTCTTATATCTCTAGAGCGTCTATAATTACGTAAATTACTACTAAATAGCTTCTAGGTAATTGCAATATTAGAAGTGTTAATAAGAGAAATACTAATAATCGCGTAGTAATAGTTTCTTACCTAGACTATAATATAGAGACTAAAAGTAAGTTTATAAACTGTTGCCCTCTTTAAATTCTCTCTCTTCCTCTCTTTCTAACTACTAATATTTATATATTTCTAGGCAGTTTGTACTATATTAACTATTACTAAATCTAGAGTGTAAATATTAGAATTAGAGATTTACTACTATTTTCTATTTACAGAAAGGTAACGCAAGAAGTAGAGAGTTAGAAGAGGTAGAGAGAGAGTAAATTTAGTAAAGGTAATAGTTGCTCTCTTTAGATTCTCTTCTCTTTGCTATTACTCTCTCTAGTTTCTTATTCTATTACTATTACTCTCTCTAGTTTCTTATTCTATTACTATTACTTTCTCTAGTTTCTTACTCTATTACTATTACCCTCTCTAGTTTTCTTCTCTTTCTTTATTTTTCTCTCTAGTTTCTTTTCTCTTTTTATTACTCTTTTTATATTTCTCTACTCTTTATTCTTCTTGCGTTGCCCTCTATAATTATCTATTACTTTTGTACTAACTAAGGTATAGAGCTAAAGATCTCTACGTTATTTTCTAACTTAGACTATCTTTATAAGAAGAAGAAGTTCTATAATAAAGATCTACCTCTTCTATCTCTAGATATAGATAACAAGAACTCTAATCTTAATATAGAGGCTAATTAGTAACCTAGTGTAAAGAATATAACTATAACTCTTTCTTTTCTAGAGCTATTAGAGCTTTACTCTAGTAAGATACGCACTATTAACACTAACGCTACGTGCCTCTATAGCTTTAAACATGCTACTACGTTTAATAATATTCTTAAGTAGTCTAGAATTAAGAATAACGTAGCATACTTTACTTATATCTACCTTACTTAGAATAGAAAGTTTAAAATAGCTATAGGTATTAAGAACTATTCTACTCTTAGTTAAATACTTAAACGTATTAGTAACCTTTAGAGATTAAACTTCTACCTCTTTAACGCTAGTCTTAAGTACCTAGAGAATAGTCTTTCTAATAAGAAGGTAACTCTATATACTCTTATTATTACTATATTCTAAAATTATTAGTACGCCTCTAATAGAGTGCTACTAGAAAGCACTAGTCTTAAGTAAAATATAAAACCTAAGTAGGTTGTAAGTCTTATTAAGCTCTTAGACTAATAGAGTAGTAGATATATAGACGTAAACACTAGACAGAATATATAAAAGATTAATAGTAAACGTTATAACGTACTATTTCTAAAGTGTAAGCTAATTAAGCTTCTTTATATTCTTTAATAGAAGGCTACTAATACACACGTAGCTAATGCTAATCTTTTCTAGAATATTAAAAAGCTAAGAGAAACTACTACTTCTATCGCTAAGATATAGAGATAGAATTCTAATAGTACTCTAGTTATAAAACTTATTAATAGCATAAAGCTTACTAAGTAGGCTATTATAGTTAATTCTAAAGGTAACGTAAAAGAACTAGATAATTCTATAGCTAAGCCTTCTCTAGATAATAAAGAAAAGAATAGTAAGAAAGGTAAATCTAAGTGTAAGATAAAGTATAAGATTATTAAGTCTACTACTAGTCTTAGTCTTAACACTAGCTCTTCTTATAATAGCTTTAAGTAGTAGGTATAATAGCTAAAATTTAACTATATATCTAACTCTAATAACTCTTAAGCTACTTAGTTCTATAATAGCTATATTATTAGTTACTCTAAGAACGTTCTTAATACTATTATAGACTTTTAGAAAACTAAATAGTATATAACTAAGGCGCCTAGTATAGTTATTAAGCTTGCACTATATTAAGATAAAGTAAAAGTAAGCACCTTACGCACTATAGAGAATATAACTATCTAACTATAAAAACTAAATATATAATCTACTAACCTTAATAATAAGCTTATAGAAGTAACTAGTAATATGTCTAAAAAAGAGGCTGCGTAATTAAAGAAAGAGGTAGATAAGACCTAGTATAAGGTAGTAAGTACTAAGGTATAAAAAGACTAAGTTAAAAAGATACGTATATATACTAGCTACTAGGTAGGTAAGAAACTCTAGAAGACTGCTAATAACGTTTCTAACTTTATAACCTAAGTTTTAGCGTTAAAGTAGTATAAGTTACTTACCTTAACTAATAGAGAAGACTAAAAGAATAATAAAGATAGGTCTACTCTTAATATATATAACTTAACTATACGCGCTAATATTAATAACGTAGCTAATATTATAGATAACTACGCCTACTAGCTAAAAGATTATTATATAGCGCTAAATTATAGTTATATATAGACTTATCTAAGCTCTAAGGTTCTAGAATAGTTAGCTAGATTCTATACTAATTTATAGTAGTAAATAACTAGCGCTGTAGAATTATTAATATAATAAGAGATTGCTAATATAAAGCACCTACGCTAGTATAATAAGATTATTAATAAGAACTCTAATAGTAAGTAGGCTACTATAGACGCTAGACGTAATGTAGATTATAGTATACTTCTTATAGATAATATTAGTATTAGTAAGTTAAATACTATCTACCTAACCTAACTTATAGTATATTTTATAAAGAGTAAGATAGAAGAATTTAAAAAGAGTAACGCTAATAGAGTAGAATTATAGAGAGAGTAATAGTTACCCTCTTTAAATTCTCTCTGCTACTCTTCTTCTGCGTAAGAACTACAATTAGCTAACTCTATTTATAGTATGTAAATAATTATAAGTTTAAGCTATAGATATATTATAATAATAAGAACTAGAAGTTACTTAAGAGAGCTTCTAAACCTTAACTTATATTTATTATTATATAGTTATATCTTGTTAGTTAGCTTATAGAGAACTACTCTAGGTTCTTAGAGTATTTTTTAGTCTATATCTATAGAAATAGTGTATAAACACTACCTCTAAAGACTAGCTATATTACCTAATATCTTACTTACTTCTACCTAATATTTAACACTTCTAATAAACGCAACGCCTACGTTATTATAGTTATATTATACTAGATACTTGCTTTACAATACAGCCTAAAGACTTAGAAGTAGTAGATACTAGCTAATAACTAGAATAAGAATAATATTAATAAAGATAAGTAGAGTAGTATTTATAATAATAATTAACCTAATTAGCGCGCGCCTTATAATCTAGATAGTCTTATTAATAAAGTATTATTAGATAAGAGTTAGAACTTAAAGAGTATATTTCTATTTCTTATGCCTAGTTTATACCTTCTCTAGTATAGAGTAGCTACTAAGAGAGAGAGGTAGAAGTAGAGAATAGAAAATAGAGAGAGTAATAGTTACTCTCTCTATAATCTCTTCTCTTTATAGTTACTTTCTCTAGTTTCTTCTTTTAAACGTTGCTCTCTTTACATTCTTCTCTTTTACTATTACTCTTTCTAACTTTTCTTATTCTACTATTACTCTCTTACCTTTACTATTATATACTAACTCTTCTTCTAGGTATAAAGTTCTATATATTAAATACTATCTACCTATTAGGCTGTAATTAGACTACTATCTTAACTACTACTTCTATCTCTTATAAGTATTATAACTTTATAGGCCTTCTATTATTTATCTAGTTACTATATTCTAATAAGATAGTATATACCTATATTAGTAGTACTCTGTATTAGAGCTGTAACTAGCTAATTCTTTTTAACCTATATTATAATAAAGCTAAAGATAATTAAGCGCCTATTAATTCTAATAATATATACCTTAAGTTTACTACCTATACTTATAAGACTTTTATTTGCAATAGTAGCTTTACTACTAAGGTAATTAGAACCTATCTTGCTACTATATAGAAGCGTTTTATAGTTAGGTATAATTTTAACTTATTATACGTTATTAATAATAAGAGTAATATCTATTATATTAGTAAGGCTATGTCTACTTTATTACGCTATACTATTAAGCTTAAGAACTCTATACCTATCTAGGTTCTATACAACCTTCTAATAGAAGAGTATATATACTTAACTATTATTAAAGATAAAAAGAATCTAGGCAAAATATTTCTTAATAGAAAGAGTGCCTAACTACTTAGACTTATAGCTATTTCTCTAATACTACTTCTATTAAAAGATATACACTACGCTAAGGTACTAGCTAGTAAGGTATTTAGCTCTAAGTCTAAGCCTAAGTATAATAGTAATACTAATATAGATAATAATAAGTCTAGTATAGAAGAAGAGGTAAAAGATATTCTACTTATTAAAAACTCTTATATACGTAAGTACCGCTAGCTCTATAATAATAAGAAAAATACTAAGTTTTTCTAGAAGCTTATTAAGAACGTATATAAGAGAGCTTATAGTATAGATCTACTATAGAACTAGTATCTTTTTTCTTATAGATATAACTTTAATAAGATAAGAGCTTAAAAGCTAGCTAGCTTCTTTATTTAAATATTAGCTTACCTCTAAGTATTATTCTCTATAGTAATAGACTAGGTTAATGTTTATAATAAGAAGGCCTTAATTTTTATAAACTTACTATAGAAAACAATCTTCTATATAACTATACTAAGAGCCTTTTAGTATAAAGCTTTAGCTATTATGTTATATATAAAAAAGAACGTCTAAGAGGTAACTATTAAGAGGTTTAAGTTCTATCTTACTTAATAGAGATTAGCTTTTAAAGGCGCTATACACTCTAATAATATAGAGGTTCTTATTCTTTTATATTATCTTAACTCTAGCCTAAACCTTTACTATAAATATTATAACTTATATACGCTGTTACCTCTACTATTACTATCTATCTAGGTCTAGTCTTATAGTTAGCTAATATAATTTAGCTAAAAATATAAAGTACTTATTATTTACTATTACGTAAAAGAAATATATAACGCTACTTAGATAGCTAGTATAATACGTAATACTCTTACTTATATTATAGCCTTTGCGTATAGAGAGCCTACTATAGTTAATAAAGAGAGTTTTATTAGTGTTTAAGTAATATATAAGTAGCTAGATACCTTTTATAGATTCTAGAATACGTTAATTTTAGAGAAGTATCTAAAGTTTGCTAAGCTTATTTAGTAGAATAAAGTTAACGTTACTCTAAGTAATAATAATAAGTTCTTACGTCTACTTAATATCTTATTAGAAATTACTATAAAGCCTTACTTATCTATAACTAGCTCTAGTTTTAAGACTACTTAGAACTTATTCTATTACGCTAGCTAAGTTACGTATAGTAGAACTCTAGAGAGTTAATCTAAGAAGCACGCTACTATTAAGATAGTTAATAGATATAAGAAGCTAGACTCTATTATAGAAGAGAAGGATAAAGGCAACGTAAGTAATAAAGGCTTTAGTATACTAGGTTTAAATATAGCTACGCTAACCTACTACTATAAAAAGAAGAATAATAACGCTAAGGTAGAGAAAGAAAAAAAAGTTAAGATAAAGCTAGCTAAGAAGGCTACTAAAAAAAAGAAGAAGGCTACTAATAACGCTTCTCTAACTCTAAAGCGTTCTAAGAAAAGTAAGCCTAATCTTACTAAGCTAAAGTTATCTAGTAGTACGTCTAATACTATTCTAACTACTAGTTTAGCTTAGAATATACACAGTTGTAGCTAAAGTACTAATACTAGTAGTGCTAGTTGTAGTAGTGCTAGTTATAGTAGTAATAGAGCTTAAGTTTAGAAGTACTATTTTAAGTTAAGACTTTATATAGTCTAGATTAAGTTAGTTTAAGTAAGAGAAGCATTAAATAAGAATATAATATAGGTAGCTAGTATAGATAGTTATTAATACGTAGTTAAATTACGTATATATAGTATACTATATACTATTATTCTACTATAACGTTTATATTAGTAGTTAAAATGTACTATCTTATATTATACGTAAGTAACTATTATTCTAGTAATTACTATATTAGTAGAGAGGTAGACGTAATAAGAGTAATAGATATATAGATAGAGTTATTTATAGTATATTAAGAACTTCTAGAATTAGCTAAGGCGCTCTTTAAAAAAAGTAAAGAGTTAGGTAGAGATAGGTAGAATATAATAGAGTAATAGTTGCTCTCTTTCTATATATAGAAGTAGAGACTTTAGAGGTAAGAGAAGAGAAAACTAAAGAGAGTAACTATTGCTTTTCTTAAAAAGCCCTCTCTCTACTTAATCTCTTATACTTAGAACTAGTATAACCTCTTACGTAAAATCTATTCTCTATTATAATAAAGCTATCTAGTAATAGAAGTTATACTTACCTAGTATTAAAAAGAGTTACGTAATCTACAAATATCTAATAATATAGATATAGCGTAACTAAGCGCTTTATCTTATCTCTATAACTTTTATATAATTTATATACTACTTCTTAAGCTAGTTATAGTACGCAAAACTAGACATTTCTAGTAATTCTATACTTGCACTAGATAATAGCGACAACTAAATTTATGTAGAGAGAATAAGGTAATTAGAGGTAATTAGATAGAGTTAAGATAAAATAAGAATAGAAAAGGTAGAGGTAGAAGAATAGAGAGAGTATATTAAGGTAGAGTAACTACTAGCTCTATACGTCTTAGCGTCTTGCTTTAATCTTAGTAGTATTTTTAAACTAAGATTATATTCTCTCTTCTCTTTCTACCTATCTATATCTACTTATAACTACTCTCTATAACTTACTATAAACGCGCTATCTTATTCTAATAATTACTTTAGTAGTTACTAGATAGCTCTAAGGTAATTGTAGCTTTACGCGCGTTACTATAAGCTATACTAATAAATACGTAGCTATATACACTTATCTTTACTTATAATATAACTAGCTAAGGTAAGTTTATAAAAGGTTGCCCTCTTTAAAAAGCCTTCTCTTCTCTTTAGCTCTAGGTTTCTAGGTAGCTAAGAATACTAAATACTATTTTTATATTAGTACCTCTATATTTAGTCTGCGTAGCTAATATAGAGTATAGACTTTAAGATTAGAGGCTATATCTATATATAGAGTGTTAGAGTAGATAAACTAATAAGCTTACTAGACTAGAGAAAGATAAATTAAGAGAGAGTAATAGTTACTCTCTCTAAATTTCTGCTCTTCTTATTATCTTCTCTTATTTCTTCTATCTAGCTTTCTTTCTAGTGTTGCTCTCTCTAAATTTCTGCTCTTCTTATTACTTTCTCTTATTTTTTCTATCTAGCCTCTTTCTAGCGTTACTCTCTCTAAATTTCTACTCTTCTTATTACTCTCTCTTATTTCTTCTATCTTACTACTCTTTAGTATTATCTTATATCTTTATATATTGTATGTATACTAACTATATTTAGCCTCTAGCTCTAGCACTCTACCTTAGCTATAGAAGACTATTTCTAAGAATAAACTACGTAGTAAGAAATTAGACTCTAACCTACCTCTAATAACTAATAACGCTTCTAAGAAAGACTCTAATCTTAATATTAATAGTAATGTATCTACTACTATTATAGATATAGTTATTAATAGCGCTAACCTAGAGCTGTTTATAATATATCTCTCTAAATAGCAATCTATTAATAATAAGGTTACTAAATACTTTAGTTTTAATTACGCTGCTACACTTAAAAACGTTATTAAGAATAGTAGTATCTAATAAGACGTAAATAGGTTTACTAACCTATACTACGCGTTTAACGCTAGATATAAAACTACTAATAGAATTACTACTTATCTAGACCTCTTATAGATTTATAACTAACTATTAGTACTACGTAAGAGTTAATCTTACCTATTTAAGTATAGTCTCTTAGACCTTAAGCAGAATCTCTCTAGTAATAAGACTACTCTATATACTCTAGTAACTATAATATTCTAGAAGCGTTAGTTTATAGCGCCTAGTGTACTATTATCTAGTTCTAGTCTTTATTTAGAGATAAAACTAAAGCGTATTCTTAGTCTAGTAAAGCTACTTAATTATCTATATAATAGCTATATAGATATAAATAAGAGTTATACTATAGTAAAGAAGATTAATAGTAAACGCTATTCTACCTCTTCTACTAAGCGTATACTAGTTAAGAATTCTTAAGTCTATAAGGTAAAAGTAGTAGTATCTTATAAAGCTAACGCTAATCTACTTTACTACGTTAATTAGCTTAAGAAGTCTATAGCTACTATTATAGAGTATTAAAGTCTAAACCTAGATAGTACTCTAAAGGTTGTTAACTTTAATAGCGCTAATCTAGCGCTAGCCTCTCTTACTATACTAGAAGAGAAGGCGCCTCTATTAGATAGTCTAGATAATAACTCTACGCTAAGTAAGACTAAGAAGAAGAAGAGTAAAAAGAGTAAGAAGCTAAGAAAATTTACTATAGTTAAGTTAATAGAGAGCTATAGCCTAAATATAACTACCTCTAGTACTTCTAGTTTAAAGTAGACTCTCTAATAGCCTAGATTTAACTATATACCTAATCTTCTTAACTTTCGCGAAACCTAGTTTTATAATAGAAAGGTTATAGGTTACTCTAAGAAAGTCTTTAATACTATTATAGGTTTTACTATAATAGAATAGGTTTATTAAGGTAAGAAGAATAGAGACGTTACTATAGTACCTTACGCTAATAAGCCTATTACGCCTGCCTTATAATCTATAGATTTAATTACTAAGTAGCTTAATAAGCTTTTAGTAGAAAAGAGTAACTATACTAATAAGCTTACTACTATAAATAGTAACTCTTCTAGTAAAGACGCTGTATATTTAAAGCTTATAGCTAAGTAGGCTAAGTTTAAGATTAATAGCACTACGTTACGTAAGTTACGTATTAAGAAGATTAGAATATATACTAGATATAATAGCTTAGATAAGCTCTAAAAGATAGAAGATAATATTCTAGACTTTATAACCTACGTTTTAGCTTTAAAGCGTTATAAGTCTTTTATGTCTATAGATAAGTTTATAGATAAGTCTATAAATAAAGAGTAGAGTAAGGTTAAGTAAGAGAATATTAATAGAGTACTATTAGATATATATAATAGTAAAGCACGCGTAACTATTAATAACGTAGCCTATACTATAGATAATTTTACCTTTTAGTCTAAGAACTACTAAGAAGCGTTAAACTATAGCTATGTTTATAGTAGGCTTAGCTCTAGAGTACCTAGATAGGTAGTAACGTCTTTTACTAATCTTTAGTAGTAGACTATAAACGCTGCTAAACTCTTATAGAGATAAAATATAGTAGAAGAGAAGTACCTACGCTAGTTTAAGACTTTTATTGCTACTAACTCTAAGATAAAAACTACTACTATAGATTTGCGTATAGACGTTAACTATAGAGCTTTACTTACTAATAATGTAGGTATTAGAAAAACTAATATAGCGTGCTTATTACGCTTAATAGTAAGTTAGACTAGAGTAGAGTAGAAGAGAGAGTTTAATAAGAGTAACGCAGCTAGATAGAAAAATTAGAGAAAGTAATAGTTACTTTTATTAAATCTCTCTTTGTAGTTATCTTATTACGTAGTAAATTAGATAAGCTAACTATTATATTAGTATATAAATAATAGAAAACACCTCTTCTAGACGTATTATAATAATAAGAATTAGAATACGCTTACTAAAGCAAAAGTACTCTATCTAGTCTTTGTTATTATATAGTTATATTTTATTTTATAGTTTACTAAAAACTTTATAGCCTTCTTAGAAAACTTCTCTATCTTTATTTATAGTAATTTAGTGTAGACACTACTAGAACGTATAACTTATATTACTAGCTATATCTTCTAGTCTTACTCTATGTTTAATGCTATAAATAAGTAGAATATCTAAGTTATTATTATAATATTCTATTAGATATTAGCTCTCTATTATAGTTCTAAGACGTAAAAGCGCTAGATATTAGATAATAGCTAGAGATAACGTAAGGCTAATAGTAAGAAATAGTTTAGCGTACGCAATTAGAACTAACTTAATTAGCGTGCTCTCTATAATCTTAATAGTCTTATTAATAAGGTTTTACTAGATAAAAGATAGAATAGCAAAGGTATATATATATTCTACTTATTTAGCTTATAACTTTGTATATATAGAGAGAGCCTTATAGAGAGAGATAATTTAGAAAGAGTAATAGTTACTCTCTTCTATTATTTCTCTCTTAGCTATTACTCTCTTTAATTTTTTCTTCTATTATTACTCTCTTCTATTATTTCTCTCTTAGCTATTACTCTCTCTAATTTTTTTCTCTATTATTACTTTCTTCTATTATTTAACTCTTAGCTATTACCTTCTTTACTTTCTTCTCTTACTATTACCCTCTTTAATTATTTCTTCTCTAGCTATTACTCTCTTTATATTATTACGTCTTACTAACTCTTCTTATAGAAATAAAGTTCTATACCTCTATTACTATTTACGTACTAGACTCTAACTAGATAACTATTATAACTGTAACGCTAATTCTATATAAATATAATAACTTTATAGGTCTTCTTAGCTTTATATAGTCTCTTTATATAAATAAGATTACCTAAGCCTATATTAATAGTAATATCTATTAAGGTTATAAGTAGCCTACTCTTATAGACCTATATTAGAATAAGACTAGTTCTAATAATGCTCTAGTTAACTCTTTAGATAGTTCTATAAAGTATATAGTGTATACCTTTAAATACTTTGTCTATAACTAAGAATTTACTACTAGCGTTATTAGTACCTACCTAGCTACTATATAGGCTTAATTTATAATCTATAGAGATTTTAATTTCTAGTATAAGATTAATAATAAGAGTATAGTTTATTATATTAGGTAGTCTATACCTAAGTTACTTTAGTATACTATTTAACTTAAGAATCTAGAGGCTACCTAGAATTTATACAACCTTTTAATTAAGAAGTATATTTATTTAACTCTTATTATAGATAAGAAGAACCTAGAAGAGATACTTATTAATAGAAAGAGTGCTTAGCTACTTAGTCTTGCTGCTATCTCTCTACTTCTACTTTTAGCTAAGAGTATTTATTATACAAAGGTTAAGAGCGTTACTTCTAATAAGAATAAGCCTAATAGTAAGAATAAAGATAATAATAAGCTAGGTTAAGAAGATAAAGTAGAGAACGTCTCTTTTATAGAGAACCTATACCTTAAAGAGTATTGCAACCTATATACTACTAAGAACTACTATAGCTTTCTCTTAAAGCTTATTAAAGATATCTACTAAGAAGCTTAGAAGATAGAGCCTCTATAGAATAAAGCTCTCTTTTCTAATAGCTATAATTTTAATAAGATAAGAGTTTATAAGCTTACTAAATTCTTTATCTAGACCTCTATTTAGCTATAGGCTCTATACTCTACTATAATAGACTAGGTTAACGTTTAAGATAAGAAAGCCTTAATCTTTACTAACTTTCTATAGAAGGTTATATTCTACGCTATAATCTTCTAAGCTTTTTAATATAAGGCTGCTACTATTATCTTAAATATAAAGAAGAAGCTTAGAGAAACTACTATTAAGTAATTTAAGTTGCGTCTTACGTAATAGAAGTTAAACTATAATAAGATAGACTATACTAATAATATAGAGATAATAATTCTATTATACTATATAAACTTAGGCTTAAACCTCTATAACTATTATTATAACCTTTATACGCCTTTATCTACTTTTTCTCTTATAATATAGGTCTAGTTCTATAGATACCTAATTTGCTTTAGTTAGAAGTATAAGATAGTAATTATTTAATATTATATTAAAGAGATATATAACGCTACGTAAACTACTACTATAATACGTAATGCACTTATATATATTATAGCCTTTACCTATTATAAGCTTATAAGTATAAGTAATAATAGCTTTATAGGCGTTTATATATTATATAATTAACTATAGTCTCTATATAGCTACTAAGATTTGCTAATTAGTAAGAATAATAACTAATTTAACGCGCTTATAAAGGCTAGAAAGATTAACTTATATCTAAGCTATAAAGATAAGTTTTTGCGTCTTCTTAATATATCTTTAGGTATAACTATTAAGCCTTACTTAAGTAGAAAGTTTAAGACTACTACTAACTTGTTTTATTACGTAGGTTAGGTTAATTTTAGTAGTACTCTAAATAGTAAGTCTAAAAAGAATATAACCTTAACTATAGTGTAGAAGCTAAAGAAGATAGAAGAGGTTAAGAAAGAGGATAAAGACAAGATTATAGGTAGTATAGTCTTTAGTGTATCTACACTAGACAAGACTATACTTAAGCGCTAGCGTAAGAAGGCTTAGAATAAAGCTAATATAGTAAAGAAGAAGAAGCTTACGTTAAAAGTAGAACTAAGAAATAATAAGTAATAACTAGCTAATAGGTTCTTTCTAAAGAATAATAAGAAGCCTAAGCTACTAGCTTCTACTACTTCTTCTCTTTAGCGTAGCACTTATAAAAGTAACTATAGTTATAGTAGTAGTAGTAGACTTAGTAGTGCTGCCTCTAGATATAGTAACACTAAGGCTTAAGTAACAAGACTTAGATCTACGCTAGGTATTATTAGAAATAGCTCTATTAGAGTTAGGTAAGATTTAAAAAGTAAGATTAGATAAGAATAAGATTTAGTTAATAGTTATAGAGTATAAGTATAATGTATATATATATATTATATATTATACCTTAATATAACTATAATATTTTATCTAATCTTATAATAGGTAATATTAGCAAACGTGTATAAGAAACTTAAATATACTAGAGTGTATAAATAGAGATAGAGCAACGTTTATAGTAGTTAAAAATAGAGTAATTTAGGTAGATTCTATTAAGCGTAGCTATAACTTTTACTAGTAGTATATAGTAGAAGAAGATAGTAATTATAGTAGAGTAACTATTGCTTACTATGTAGGTAGAGAATACTTAATTAGAACAAAATAGATAATTATTTCTTTAATAGGTATAGATTATAAGAGAAGAGATAATTAGAGAAGGTAACTATTACTATATTATAATTAATTATTTCTTTAATAGGTATAGATTATAAGAGAAGAGATAATTAGAGAGAGTAACTATTACTATATTATAATTAATTATTTCTTTAATAGGTATAGATTATAAGAGAAGAGATAATTAGAGAGAGTAACTATTACTCTATTATAATTCTCTACTTCTTTCTTCTCTCTACTCTTTCTAATTACTACTAGTAACGCTAGAGTACTAGAATAGAAAACTATATAGTTGCTCTAGTAATTTATATAAGTATAGTGTAATATACGTATAAGAATTAGAGGCTATAATAGTTACTCTCTTATAATAATCTTTTTTTACCTATAACCTGCTTTGCTGTCTATGTAACCTTAACGCCTTTATATAGTTTAGCACTATCTATACTCTAACTACTATAGGTTAGCGTACTTATAGTTATACTTTTACTATAAACTAACTATTAAAGTGCGTAAAAGTAGCGTTAGATATACTAGAGACTATGTCTGTAGGTAGTAGCTATATACTCTATTCTACGTTTGTCTTAACGTACTAGTAGAAATATAGAGCTATATTATTAGTGCTATTACTATAGATAAGCGTTATAAGAGTTGTAACTATAATATACTAGCCTTTAAATATAATCTTAAATTATATAGCTAATAGATAGATTATAGTAAAGTTAATAATATTATTTATAACTCTGCGTAGACTAGATAGCTAGTGTTTATTAAGAATATTAGTATTACTATATTAGATAATAATATAGAATAGTTTAGTGCTGTATATACCTACTAAGGTTGCGTATATAAAGTCTGTAATCTTATTTACTAATATATAGCTGTAGGTTATCTTTAGCGCGTTAGACGTTTATAGGTAGATAATAAGTTAAGAGAGTAATAGCTGCTTAGTTATAGTAAGGTTATTCTTAGATAGATATACTACCTTCTACTCTATTAAACCTATAGCTGTCTAATTAGACTACTATATACTAAGAATTTTATAATAGTCTAGTGCCTTATCTTATAGAATTAACTAGTAGATAATAACAGCCTAGGTTACTAAACAGAATATAACGTAGAGACTAATAGTTAAGATAGATAAGGCTAGAGTAATACCTACGCGTAGAGTTAGAACTACATTAATCTAAGATAATTAGTAGGTAATAGAGTTCGCGTAAGAGAATAATAGACGCTAGAGACTATAGACGTATACTTATAGTAGGCTATACCTTACTAACCTATTAAATATAATATTAGACTAACTAGCGTATTAATAGTAATACTAATAACTTTAAAAGTAGCGTTAATGTTTGCTATATTAGTGTTAATATAATAGTATTAGATATCTAAGATTATATATAAATGTGTAGTAGTGTAATGTAATTTAAGTTGCAGAGTATAATTAAAATATTATATCTATCTAGCGCTAGTGTCTTAGTATTACTATAGTAACTATCTTTTACGTACGTAACTATTGCTTTGTATAAAAACTTCTCTTCTTCTATCTTTATCTATCTTTCTACTATGTATTATACCTGTAGTTTAGAATTATATCTACGTTACTATAAATAATAGATTGTATCTCTACTAATAGACGTTATTATAATAATAAATACTTTGTTTAGTACTATATATGTACCTAGAGTATTTCTATTGTCTAGTATAGTTATTAGATCTCTTTAGTGTATATTCTATACAAAGTGTTTACTAGCACTAATAAAAGTTTTTATAATGTAAGTATAGTAAAGGTCTTAAGTCTTAATAGAGTATATATATATAATATTCTGCGTACGCTACTTAGTAGACTCTAGAGTTCTTGTAATAAACTAGGTAACCTAAATAGGACCCTAATGTAGCCCGTGCAAAGACGGCGAACCCCGTAGGGCCCCGTAAATAGGGTAAGGGTAGCCGTAGGGTTAGGGTTAGGGTTAGGGTTAGGGTTAGGGTTAGGGTTAGGGTTAGGGGTAGGGTTAGGGTTAGGGTTAGGGTTAGGGTTAGGG